>NC_080762.1:39317500-39542500 GCF_020826845.1 Diceros bicornis minor
TTTTTTCCCATAATAACATTTTATTTATAAATTATGATTAGGGCCAGATTGAATCTCTCTCTGCAACTATGCAACTATAAATATCAAACCTAGAAATGCAAACTTCAATTTGTTGCTTTATTAATGTGCTTTAATTCTGAATCTAAAGGTCTACATTGTAATGCTTTGTCTTTCTGCCATGATTTTCAGTGGTAGTTGTTGCTAATGGAATTATCTCATGCAAGGCAAATAATTTAAATTACAACTATCTCCATCTTTCTATTGCCTAATAGATATTGCTTAAATGGTGAACATTTTGTTCACACCTGTGGGATCTTTGGTGTGATTTGTAAAATTTAACTCTGATTTGTAAAATTTAAGGCCTTCTATCTTATTACTAATTTATTCTGAACCTTCCACACAAGTATTTTTTGCATTTGCACACAATCCACTTCCCTCACTCTCACATTTTCCTTGTCTGGTTTTAAACTCCATAGTATAATGTGTTTGAACTTTATAATGTTTGAACTTGACTAATCTTTGATATAGTCAACTTCCTCTTGTTTTAATATCTAAAGCTGTGGCTGGATGCATTATTGATAAGTGCACTGGGAACTTCTGCTGAAGCTTGTGAAATAGTTATTTGGTGTCTGAGTCATGAAAAAAAGATCCCTATGGAAACTTCATTATGCCTTTTCTTACACATGGCATGTGTTTGATTACTTCTGCCACCTTCTTAATGTTGATTGTCACTTTATTTTCTTTCCCCTTGAAATTGCTAGGTATCATTTAATGCAGAGAATATACCCATCTGTAGTGTAAATTATGCATGTTTTTATTTTAGCTCACTTGCTCTCAAATCCAAATTCTTTTTCTGAACAGCAAGAAGTTAATTTTATATTTACGCATCTTTCCATGTGCTTTGTGCTTAGTTAGATAAAGTTTGAAAAGCAGTATTCACTTTTTTTACTTGTCTTTTTTATTTAAAAAAGAAAAAGAGCTGAAATATTTTCTGCATTTTTTTCCAAAGGAAAAGTAAGTTGCTACATCATCACCTTGGACCAAATGCACAATTGAACTGCTTAAAACAGCCAATATTAACTTATCTCATATTCAAAATGAACAATAGTTTAATGAATGCAGCTTTTATCTCATTTCATTTGCTTTTATCAGAATGATGCCCTTTAAGCTTGTAAGATTTCTTCCAGCCATTTCTGTGGACTGACACAGAAGTATATCCCACTGCTCTGCCTGACAGAGAGGGACTCTCAGTGGTCAGCTTGTTGCTTTGCTGAAGGGACTTATTCTAGCTAAAAAAACTATATTATTCAAAGAGCAGAAGCTAGGAGACATTTCAACTGAATGAGTTTATAGAACATCTGAAATCTAAACCGATACTGACTTTCCACGACATTATAGAACTTCTTAAAGAAACTGAAACCTCAGACATCTTCTGCACCATGAATATACCATGTTCCTATCAGAAAAAAATTCAGTGAGATAAACACAGGCCCTACTCAACTCCACACAACTGTTTTTAACTCCCAAACAGATTTGATACCATTTATTCTACATTTAAAGAAATCTCAGATTGCTTCCCTATGTGATATTTTGTTTCCTATTTGTATAATGTTACTAAATGCACACGACAAAAAAAAAGGTAGTTCAAGTATTTTCCACTTATTTATCTTCATTATGTTTCTACCATAGTCTAATATTATATGTCCCCTTAGCGGTCAAGTTGTTTTCTCTCTTTTATAAAAATTTTATTGAGGTCATAATAGTTTATAACATTGTTAAATTTCAGTTGTACATTGTTATTTGTCAGTCACCATACATATGTGCCCCTTTACCCCTTATGCCCACCCCTCAACCGCCTTCCCTTCTGGTAACCACTAATCTGTTCTCTTTGTCCATGTGTTTGTATATCTTCCACATATGAGTGAAATCATACGGTGTTTGTCTTTCTCTGTCTGGATTATTTCTCTTGACATAATACCCTCAAGGCCCATCTACATTGTTGCAAATAGGATGGTTTTGTCTTTTTTGTGGCTGAGTAGTATCCATGGTATATATGCATACCACATCTTCCTTATCCACTCATCCATTTTTGGGCACTTGGGTTACTTCCACCTCTTGGCTATTGTGAATAATGCTGCAACGAACATAGGGGTGCATAAGTATCTGTGAATTGTTGATTTCGTGTTCTTGGATAAATACCCAGTGGTGGGATAGCTGGGTTGTATGGTATTTCTATTTTTAATTTTTGAGAAATCTCCATGCTGTTTTCCATAGTGGCTGGACCAGTTTGCATTCCCACCAGCAGTGTATGAGGGTTCCTTTTCTCCACATCCTCTCCAACATTTGTTGTTTTTTGTCTTAGTAATCATACCCATTCTAACAGATGTAAGGTGATATCTCATTGTAGTTTTGATTTGCATTTCCCTAATGATTAGTGATACTGAACATCTTTTCATGTGCTCCTTGGCCATCTGTATATCTTTTTTGGAAAAATGTCTGTTCATATCCTCTGCCCATTTTTTTGATCAAGTTGTTTGTTTTTCTGTTGTTGAATTGTATGAGTTCTTTACATATTTTGGAGCTTAACCCCTTGTCAGATATATGATTGATAAATATTTTCTCCAAGTTGATGGGTTGTCTGTTTGTTTTGTTCCTGGTTTCCTTTGCCTTGCAGAAGCTCTTTAGTCTGATGAAGTCCCATTTGTTTATTTTTAATTTTGTTTCCCTTGCCTGAGTAGACATGGTATTCAAAAACATCCTTCTAAGACTTATGTCAAAGACTGTACTGCCTATGTTTTCTTCTAGCAGTTTTATGGTTTCACATCATATCTTCAAGTCTTTAATCCATTTTGAGTTAATTTTTGTGTATGGCGAAAGATATTGGTCTACTTTCATTCTTTTGCATGTGGCTGTCCAGTTTTCCCAACACCATTTATTGAAGAGACTTTGCTTTCTCCATTGTATGTTCTTAGCTCCTTTGTCAAAGACTAGCTGTCTGTAGATGTGTGGTTTTATTTCTGGGCTTTCAATTCTGTTTCATTGATCTGCATGTCTGTTTTTGTACCAGTACCATGCTGTTTTGATTACTGTCGCTTTGTAGTATATTTTGAAATCAGGGCTTGTGATGCCTCCCCCTTCATTCTTTTTTGTCAGGATTACTTTAGCTGTTACAGGTCTTTTTTTTGCCCCATAATGAATTTCAGGATTCTTTGTTCTATTTCCTGGAAGAATGTCATTGGGATTCTGATTGGGATTGCATTGAATATATAGATTGCTTTAAGTTGTATGGACACTTTAACTATGTTTATTCTTCCAATCCATGTACATGGAATATCTTTCCATTTCTTTATGTCATCATAGATTTCTTTCAATAATGTCTTATAATTTTCATTGTATATGTCTTTAACCTCCTTGGTTAAATTTATTCCTGGATATTTTATTCTTTTTGTTGCGATTGTAAATCGGATTGTATTCTTGAGTTCTCTTTCTATTAATTCATTATTAAAGTATAGAAAGGCAACTGATTTTTGTAAGTTGATTTTGTATTCTGCAACTTTGCTGTAGCTGATTATTTCTATTATTTTTCTGATGGATTCTTTAGGGTTTTCTATATATACAATCATATTGTCTGCAAAGAGGGAGAGTCTCACATCTTCATTGCCAATTTGGATACCTTTTACTTCTTTTGCTTGCCTAATTGCTCTGGCCGAAACCTCCAGTACTATGTTGAATAAGAGTGGTGAGAGTGGGCAGCCTTGTCTTGTTTCTGTTCTCAGATGGATGGCTTTCAGTTTTTCCCCATTGAGTATGATGTTGGCTGTGGGTTTTTCATATATAGCCTTTATTACGTTAAGGTACTTTCCTTCCATAACCATCTTTTTGAGAGTTTTTATCCTAAATGGATGTTAGATCTTGTCAAATGATTTCTCTGTGTCTATTGAGATGATCATGTGGTTTTTATTCCTCATTTTGTTAATGTGGTGTATCATATGGATTGGTTTGTGGATGTTGAAACATCCCTGCATCCCTGGTATAAATCCCACTTGATCATGGTATAGGATCCTTTTAATGTATTGCTATATTTGGTTTGCCAATATTTTGTTGAGGATTTTCATCAGTGATATTGGCCTGTAATTTTCCTTCTTTGTATTGCCCTTCTCTGGTTTGGCAATCAGGGCAATGTTGACCTTGTAGAATGTGTTAGAAAGTGTTCCGTCTTCTTCAATTTTTGGAATAGTTTGAGAAGGGTAGGTATTAAATCTTCTTTGAATGTTTGGTAGAATTCTCCAGAGAAACCATCTGGTCCCGGACTTTTATTTTTGGGAGGTTTTTGGTTACTGTTTCAATCTCTTTACTTGTGATTGGTCTATTATAATTCTCTGTTTCTTCTTGACTCAGTTTTGGAAGGTTGTATGAGTCTAAGAATTTATCCATTTCTTCTAGTTGGCAATTTGTTGGAATATGATTTTTAATAGTATTCCAATTTGTTGGCGTGTGATTTTTAATAGTATTCTCTTATAATCCTTTGTATTTCTGTGGTATCCATTGTAGTTTCTCCTCTTTCATTTCTAACTTTATTTATTTGAAACTTCTCACTTTTTTTCTTAGCGAGTCTGGCTAAGGGTTTATCAATTTTGTTTATCTTCTCAAAGAATCAGCTCTTAGTTTCATTGATCCTTTCTTCCGTTTTTTTTTTTTTTTTTGGTTCCAATTTCATTTATTTCTGTCTAATTTTTATTATTTCCCACCTTTTACTGACTTGGTCTTTGTTTGTTCTTGTTTTTCTAGTTCTGTTAGGTGTAGTTTAAGATTGCTTATTTGAGATCTTTTTGTTTGTTAAGGTGGGCCTGTATTGTTATGAATTTCCCTCTTAGGACCATTTTTGCTGCATCCCGCATGAGTTGTTATGGTGTATTTTCATTTTCATTTGTCTCCAGATATTTTTTGATGTCTCCATTAATTTCTTCAATGATCCATTTGTTCTTCAGTAGCATATTGTTTAGTCTCCACGTATTTGTCACTTTCCTAGCTTTTTCTTGTAGTGGATTTCTAGTTCTATAGTGTTATGGTCAGAAAAGATGATTGATATGATTTAAATCTTCTTAAATTTATGGAGACTTGCCTTGTTACCCAACATATGGTCTATCTTTGAGAATGTTCCATGTGCACATGAGAAGAATGTGTATTCTTCTGTTTTAGGATGGAGTGTTCTATATATATCTATTAAATACATCTGGTCTAGTTTTTCATTTAATTCCACTATTTCCTTGTTGACTTTCTTTCTGGTTGATCTATCCATTGATGTAAGTGGGGTGTCAAGGTCCCCTACTATTATGTTGTTGTTGTTAATTTCTCCTTTTAGGTCCGTTAATAGTTGCTTTATGTACTTTGGTACTCCTGTGTTAGGTGCATATATATTTATAAGTGTTATGTCTTCTTGGTGGAATGTCTCTTTTTTCATTATATACTGCCTACCTTTGTCTGTCATTGCCTTTTTTATCTTGAAATCTACTTTGTCTGATATAAGTATGGTAACACCTGCTTTCTTTTGTTTGCCATTAGCTTAGAGTATCATCTCCCATCCCTTCACTCTGAACCTGTGTTTGTCTTTAGAGCTGAGATGTGTTTCCTGGAGGCAGCATATTGTTAGGTCTTGTTTTTTAATCCATCCAGCCACTATCTGTCTTTGGTGAATTCAATCCATTTACATTTAGAGTGATTAGTGATATATGAGGGCTTAATACTGCCATTTTATCACTTGTTTTCTGGTTGTTCTGTATTTCCCTTGTTTCTTGTCCTGTGTATTTCCAACTGCCAATTCAGTTTGGTGGTTCTCTATGATGGTTTTCTCAGTTTTCTCTTTGTTTATGACTCGTGTTTCTGCTCTGATTTTTTGTTTAGTGGTTACTGTGAGGTTTGTATAAAAGATCTTATAGATGAGATGGTCCATTTTCTGATAGTCTCTTATTTCCTTAGTCTAAGCAGGTTCCACCCCTTTTCTCTTCCCCATCTGTCATTGTTGTTACAACTTATTCCATTTTGTGTTGTGAGTTTGTGATTAAAAGAAAGTGATTATAGTTATTTTTAATGTTTTCCTTCCCTTTATCTTTAATGTTATAAGTAAGTGTTTGCTAACCTGTTCTGATAGAAAGCTGCAATTTTCTGATTTTGTCTGTCTATCTCCTTCCTCAAGGCTTTTTACATCCCTTTTTTTTTTTTCAGTTATGAGGGCCTTCTTGATCACATCTTGTACAGGGGGTCTTGTGGCAATGAACTCCCTCAGCTTCTGTTTATCTGGGAGTGTTTTTATTTCTCCATCATATCTGAAGGCTATTTTCACTGGAAAGTGTATTCTTGGCTGAAAGTTTTTGTCTTTCAGAATTTTGAACACACCATTCCACTCTCTCCTAGCCTGTGAGCTTTCAGCTGAGAAATTCACTGAAAGTCTGATGGGGTTCCTTTCTAGGTTGTTTTCTTCTACCTTGCTGCCCTTAATATTGTTTCTTTGTCATTGACTTTTGCCAGTTTTACTAATACACATCTTGGAGATCTTTTTTTGTTTTTTTGTGTGAGGAAGATTAACCCTGAGCTAACATCCACTGCCAATCCTCCTCTTTATGCTGAGGAAGATTGGGCCTGGGCTAACATCTGTGCCCCTCTACCTCTACTTTATATCTGGGATGCCTGCCACAGCATTTCTTGATAAGTGGTGTGTAGGTCCACGCCCAGGACCTGCAAATGCCAGGCCACCAAAGCAGAGCACACGAACTTAACCACTATGCCATTGGGCCAGCCCTGAAAAGATCTTTTTATATTGATATAATTAGGAGTTCTATTAGCTTCATTTGCTTGTAATTCCAGCTCCTTCCCCAGGTTTGGGAAGTTCTCAGCTATTATTTCTTTGAACAAGCTGTCTGCTCCCTTCTCCTTCTCTTCCCCCTCTGGAATACCTATGATCCTTATGTTGCATTTCCTAATTGAGTCAGATATTTCTCAGAGAATATCTTCATTTCTTTTTAGTCTTAGTTCTCTCCTCCTCCATCTGAAGCGTTCCTATACTTCTGTCCTCTAAATTTCTAATTCTGTCCTCCAGATTAGCTGTATTATTTAAGGACTCCAAATTTTTCTTTTCTCATTCATTAACATCTCCAACATTTCAGATTTTTTTTATAGTTTCAATCTCTTTTGTGAAGAATTCCCTCTGCTCATTAATTTTATTCCTGATTTCACTGAACTGTCTTTCTGAGTTTTCTCATAAATCATTGAGTTTTTTTATGATAGCTCTTTTGAATTCTCTGTCATTTAGATTGTAAATTTCTGTGACTTCAGGATTGATTTCTGGGTACTTGTCATTGTCCTTCTGGTCTGTAGTGTTAATATACGTCTTCATACTATTTGATGGGATGGATTTGTGCCATCGCATAGTAGAGGTATCTGGTCGTAGATTCTACCTGCCGCCACTGGAGGGGGACGGGAGCTGTGTATTCTGAGCCTGCCATGATCCCCGGCAGCTGTGCCAGTCCTTTGGAAGCTGTGCTGACAGGGCCTGTCTGCATTCGCCTGTTGGTCACCACTGCTTTAGCCACATAGGTGCACAAGCGCTCTGGCGGGGGTCCCTTGCTCTGGCTGACTGGTCTAGCTGGTGAACCAGGTGGGGGAATGGGCATTGTCTTTTGTGTGCATGATCCTGGGGGTGTTCTTACTCTACACTTGCTATCTGCTCTTCTAGGCTTCTCAGCTTGGTGAAGACACCCCCATGATTGCTCAGCCTCTTCAGTGTAGGGTGTTCCCATGGGCTGGGAGGCAACTCCAAGAGTGAAAGCATTCCTGTGGAGGGCTACCCTTTCCCCCTTCTCCTCTCAGAACCACACTCAGTCCCATGGGCTAGATCACTGCTGTTCGGGGAAGGAGAAGAGATCCCCTTACCTCCTTCCACTGCCTCTTGGGGGTCCAGCACCTCCACCTTCAGACGTATGGCTGCATGGATCTCTCAGATGTCTATCGTGTTGTGTAAATGTCCTTTGTTGGTTTATGAGTGTCCTTTTCATTGTATCTTAGGGGGAAGTGTGTAAGGGAAGAGCTCACTCCACCATGATGCTGACATCACTTCCCTTAACAGTCAATTTTTGCCTTGTTGATATTTGCTGCTATCAGATGATTCTTTAAATCAGGTTCATAATTCTTCATATTCCCATATATTTTAACAATAATCATACCTGGCAATCACATACACATACAAACACACACTCTCACATACCCTAGCTATACCTTCCTGAAATGAATATTTTAAGGATTCAAAATAGATAAGAAACTTTGATGAAAATTAAGTATGATGTCTTTTTTTCCATGAGAAGTCAAAGAATAGTAAACCTGCATCTTCATTAAGCATATCTAGGGCCCTAAAGAATTGATAGCAGTTAAAGGAAATCTCATATCATACTAGTTACCAGTTTTAGTCTTTTAACTCTAAGGGTCTCTTCTCCTATTTCTTGCATCATAAAATTATGGTTCATATTATTGCCTTCAGACATTCATCATCATAACAATACTTTGGAACTATTGAGCAGAAATTATTCTTAACAATTCAAAGCATTTAAAACTGTTATTCTTTCTCAAAAATGTTCCTCTGAGGTATAAAAAGTCAAATATTATTCTGCATCTTTTACTTAATGGAAAAAGTGATTTCATAGGTGGTTTTACAGACATGGTACTCAACCTTATTTTAACAAAGGAAGTGAGAATAGCCTACTTTTATTAAATAGGTAGTGGGAAGAAAGGGTTAACATGCCACCAAGAAAGGGTCATTATAACCATTTCACACTAAAGTCAAGCAAATGAATTAGATGTAAATAAAACTTGACTTTGTGTTCTATTGCCATTTAAATAAAAACCATCAATCTCATTAACTATGCACTTATAGGATAAGGTAGACTTCTAGGTTGCTCATCGAAAGCCAAACTATTATACTGCACACTTATACAGTGATGTATGTCAATTATATCTCAGTAAAACTCACATAAGTTCAATGGAACTTTGAGGAACAGATCAATTGTTTTCTAGTCTCTTGGTGAATAACATATTAATTTGATTAGCCATGTGATTTTTTTTCATCTTAACAAATGACTACTACTAAACAACCCCAAAGGACACTTAGAAAAATTTACCAATATTTCATGAGCTAATGGAACATGGATAATTTCTTTTGCAACCCTATTGGTCTTGGTGAACATAGAAATTGTGATTAAGGACAAAAGCAAACTAGGCACTAAATTTTGTTTGTGCTATGTATACTTTTTTAAATTACTTTATTGAGGTCATATTGGTTTACAACATTGTGCAATTTCAGGTATATATTATTATATATTAGTTTCTCTATAGACTGCATCTTGCTCATCCCCAATAGTCTAGTTTTTATCCTTCACCACATATATGTGCCCCTTTACCCCTTTTGCACTCCCCACTACCCCCTTGTGCTATATACTTTTACGGACAAATTCAATGTTATAAATAAGGCTTTCTTTTAAATATATGCCATGCTATTTTGCAAATAACTGTAACTATATATATAAGTGTATATGTGTTGAACAATTCATTAAACTCTATTTTTTCTTAATGAATGTCTCACATATTTATAAAGCATCTAATAGTCAAACTCACCTTGCTAAAAACTCACATCCTTGAAAATATAAACAGACAAAAATGAAAGTATCTTTTTAAACTCCTTAATTATTCAAATAGACTACTCACTTTGACTCAGAACTTCTAAGATCATCTATCTATCTATCTATCTATCTATTGAGGTAACATCGATTTATAACATTATGTAAATTTCAGGTGTACATCATTATATTTCAACTTCTGTGTAGACTACATTGTGTTCCCCACCAAGAGCCTAGTTGCCATCTGTCACCACACAAATGTGCCCATTTACCCCTTTTGCCCTCCCCCCACCCCCTTCCCATCTGGTAACCACCAATCTGTTCTCTGTATCTGTGTGTTTGTTTATCTTCCACATGAGTGAAATCATAAGGTATTTGTCTTCCATCTGACTTATTTCACTTAGCATAGTACCCTCAAGATCCATCCATGTTGTCACAAATTGCAAGATTTCATCTTTTTTTATGACTGAGTAGTATTCCGCTCTGTATATATATACACCACATCTTCTTTATCCTTTCATCTGTCAATGGGCACTTAGGTTGTTTCCAAGTATTGGCTATTGTGAATAATGCTGCAATGAACATAGGGGTGCATATATCTTTTCTAATAAGTTTTTGTGTTCTTTGGATAAATACCCAGAAGTAGAATAGCTGGATCATATGGTAGTTCTATTTTAAATTTTTTTTTTTTGTGGAAGATTGGCCCTGAGCTAACATCTGTTGCCAATCTTCCTCTTTTTCTTTTTTCTCCCCAAAGCCCCAGTACATAGTTGTATATCCTAGTTGTAAGTCCTTCTAGTTCTTCTATGTGGGTTGCCGCCTCAGCATGGTTTGATGAGCAGTGAGTAGGTCTGTGCCCAGGATCTGAACCGGCAAATTGTGGGCTGCCAAAGCAGAATCAGCAAACTTAACCACTATGCCACCAGGCTGGCCCCTATTTTTAATTTTTTGAGGAATAGCCATACTGCTTTCTAGTGGCTGCACTAGTTTACATTCCCACCAGCAGTATATGAATGTTCCCTTTTCTCCACATCCTCTCCAACACTTGTTATTTCTTGTCTTCTTGATAATAGCCATTCTGATGGGCATGAGATGATATCTTACTATAGTTTTGATTTGCATTTCCTTAATAATTAGTGATGTTGCACATCTTTTCATGTCTCTGTTGGCTATCTGTGTATCTTCTTTGGAAAAATGTCTGCCTAGATCCTCTGCCCATTTTTTAATTGGATTGTTTGTTTTTTTGTTGTTGAGTTATATGAGTTCTTTATATATTTTGGATATTAACCCCTTATTGGATATATGATTTGCAAATATCTTCTACCAATTGGTAGGTTGTCTTTTCATTTTGTTGATGTTTCTTTTGCTGTGCAGAAGTCTTTTAGTTTGATGTTATCCCATTTGTTTATTTTTTTTTCTTTTGTTTCTCTTATCTGAGAAGATATATTCCAAAGATACTGCTAAGAGCAATGTCAAAGAGCCGACTGTCTATGTTTTCTTCTAGGAGTTTTGTAGTTTCAGGTCTTACATTAAAGTCTTTAATCCATTTTGATTTAATTGTTGTGTATGGTGTAAGGTGGTGGTCTACGTTCATTCTTTTGCATGTAGCTGTCCAGTTTTCTCAACACCATTTATTGAAAAGACTTTCCTTTCTCCAGTGTATGTTTTTGTCTCCTTTGTCTAAAATTAGCTTCCCATAAATGTGTGATTTTTTTCTTCTCACTCACCTGTCTCATGCAATACGATACCAAATTCTCCTGTTTTGTCTACCTTGAAGTCTACTATATTCTATCATTTTATTGCTTTTTGCTCCCTTGGTAGTTCAGGCTATTTTGATTTGCTACCTATATCATTTCTTTATTTTCTAAATGTTCATTGCTGCCTCTACACTGTAATTCACTTTCAAGTACAGCTGTCAGATTTAAAGCATGCTTTGATTACTCTCCCTTACTACTAAGTACTTTTTAAATGCTCACTGAAAATAAAGGTCAGTTTCTGTCTATGTAATAAATTTATAATTTGACTTCACCTCATTTTCTTATTTATCTCTCTTAATACACTTTACTTTCCACAATCTTTCATTCAGCCAAATTATACTGTTCACCCTTTCCTAAACACGGCTAGAATTTTCCTTTTATTTCTCCCACCTGAATTCAGTCCAGAGGCATTTATTGGGCCTTGAACTGTGACAGACACTCACAAGACAATTTCTGTGCCAGAAAACAAAACAGATTAGTATTCATCTTCTGCTTTGTGAAGAGTTCTCAAAGCCTAATCGGAGAAAAGACACATAAAAATTATTTCAATAAAATATGAAAAAATAACAGAAATAAGTTAGAAATAGCAAAGAAGTAATCTGCCCACCACCCACACCCCCTTTCATCTAAGAATTTCTTCTCCAAATGTCAAGATTCAGGACAAGTGGTACTACTTCAGTGAAGCATTGTATAGTTTACCAGATCACTCATAGTGCCATCTCCTGCTCAGAATTCCATTACCCATTAACTTCACCTTCCCCGGCCTTTATCACACGCTGCCTTGCATTACAGTGGTTTGAGAGCAGATGGAATGTCCCCTGTTATATTGTAAACATCTTGAGTAGAAGACCTTGCCCACTAGAATGTAAACTCCAAATACATGTCTGCTTGTAGCGGGCATTCAATAAAAATTTTTGTGAATGAATGAAAAGGTCATACAGCATACCTTTGCAATTTTCACAGGACCTAGCAAGTATATGATGTAAAATTAGGCTAAGCTAATATTCATTGAAGAAATTAAGGGTAGAGTGGTGTCTTAGTTAAGTTTATATCCTTTGTAGTGATGTGCTGGTAAGTGCTTAACAGCTAGTAGCAACCCCCTCCCCCCGCCATGAAACACACACAGATTGATTTGTAGCATTTGCCAATTTCTTTGGTGTAAGGATTCCCATTATCACAGATTTCAAACTAATGATGTGATGTCACTAAATTCAGAATTGGGAAGAGAGGAGCACAACAGGCTTTCAAAGCTTGTGCAAGCCAACTGTAGCTAAGATAATGTCTATCACACACAATAAACTCTCAATCATTATTTAACAGCTAAACTAATAAAAGTTCCAAACATATGGCTGAGCTTGACAGGAAACTACTTACTGCATAAATAAAAAGGTAAAACATCATTTTCAAAATTGAAGTAAAAGTTCAGAAGATTCAGATAATTAAACTATAAAATGCAAGCCTCACATCACAAATAAATTTAATGGAACTACATATTAGAAATTTTATACATATATATGACTTGATATTTGCATTTGGAATTAATTTTATGTTATTTTTTTCTTGGTGAATGGCCTGATCAGTCATTTGTCTTTTCAAATCTTGAAATAAGTCATTGTTCCAAAAGCAAACACCAAACAAATGATGTTTCATTGATTATTCCAGGGAAATTCTTCTGATTTCAGATTTGGAAGATCTTGGTAAACAACAGAGCATAGAAAGCTTACTAGAGGGTAATATTGGCTTTGACCTTGACCTTGCAGAGTTTGGTGCTCCCCAATGGACAACAGCTGTAGAAGACTTGATCACACGTATTATGATCACCAACATCCCGAAGGACATATCTTCATGGTAATAAGGATACTTGTACCTTACTTCTCTTACCATATACTGGATTTGATCTGAAAAGTGTGCAGTGCAGTAGTTGGGATTATGTTTGGCAACAGATGAAAAAGCCCAATTATCCAGCTTAAACAAATTGTTTTTTCACATAACACAAACGTCTAGAACTATGCCATTCAAGACAGTTCCATGTTGCAAAAAGGAACTAACTGAGCCTCCTTCCCTCCTCCCACTCTCAAGCTGCTGCCTCACAACAGAGTTCAAGCTGCAGAAAGAAATGAGGAGGTCATCACGCTCATGCCAGCTGAGTTTGTCCCTTTATTTCAAGAGAAAATAACTTTCATGACCCCCTCACTCCAATTCAATTTCTGATTACATCTCATTGGCTGGAACTTTGTCACATGACAACCCTTAGAGGCAAAGGAACCAAGGAAACTGAACACTTTTCTAGCTCTAAATAATTTAGGATTATATTAATAAGGCTAGAGGACACCAGGTCTATTGGACAAGAAACTGTAGTGACATAAGTCAGACTTAACATCATTGCTATAGTATGAATAAAGAAATTATAATCTCATTGACCAAAATATATCCATCATAAAGTAGCTTAACTGAATTCTATTACCTGCTGGGTGATTTATTGAGCAGGACTGACTATCTCTGACATGTAGGCCACACACTGTTTCATCGACTATTAGTAATTCAGCTCATTCTCTATTCATAATACTAGAATAGTTGCTATTGAGAATGCTGGGAATTATAACACTGGTCCTTGCACTGGGCTGGTACTATCAAACTTAATAACTATCTCACACATTCTGGAGTACAAAGCTAAAGATCATAGTCCTTAAACTATGACATGGTCATGTTCACAAGATACTAATTTCTATGTGTCTTTATCACACAAACTTTTACAATTTTTCATGGGTAAGATACACTAGAAATGTCAAAATAATAAATTTTATGGCAGACATTTCGGATCTCCATTTGGTAGTCAAAAACTTCTATGGACCTGAGAGAGAAAGCAAGCAGGCATGCAGAAGGTATTGCGTTGACTCTGAACTAGGATTGAGAACAAACGGGTAGGAGACAAATCTGTTCATCTTGTATCATAATGAACAGATTGGTCCTGAGCTAAAGGAAGAGCTAAAGAGGAAGATTGGTCCTGAGCTAAAATCTGTTGCCAATCTTCCTCTTTTTGCTTGAGGAAGATTGTCCTTGAGCTAACATCTGTGCCTATCTTCCTCTACTTTGTATGTGGGACACCGTCACAGCACAGCTTGACAAGTGGTGTCTAGGTCTGCGCCCAGGATCCTGGCTTGCACACCCCGGGCCGCTGAAGCAGAGCGCATGAACTTAACCACTACACCACCAGGCTTGTCCCATATTGCAGGATGTTTTAGTTCATATTACAGTGTCTGACATTTCATGAATGTGTTGAAGAAGGCTGGGGATAATTCCTAATTGAATATATATTAAAATATAAATTTATTTTAAATTGAGCTACTCTGAATATAAATCCATAGTCTGGAACTTTTCAGAGTGTTTTCCTGTTGTTTATAGGAGGGTAAAGCAAGACGAAAGCAAGGCATTAGACATGAACATGAATTCATCAAATAGAAAATAAAGTACCTGAATCCATTGCATGTACTGACATGGCTGCCCAAATGTAGCATCTAAAATACAGGGCAATTCTAAGAAGTCACAAAGAGTTATGAAATATCTAGGAAATCTCTCTGGGCAAAAAGGCTTTGGAAACCAGAGGTATCCATTCTGCAGTCAATTATATTTCCTGTCATTCTTCCATAGGAAATTGGGCACAATGTAGATTGGTGATCAACATCAAAACGTTTGGATGAAATAGATCCTTGTTTGCCTATTCCATGAGTACTTTTGTATTTTGAGTTCTTATTACTAGACCCAAAGAAAGCTGTGTCAATTTACATACTGTCTTTTTTTAAATAGTAAACCATTCTTCTAGGACTGCTGATGGTAGGCAACTTGTATTGCAGGACCACCAATTATTGCATCAGTAGGTCATCTTGATACAGCCATCACTTTCTCCTTTCACATGCTAACCCCACATCTCACTTAATGAACTGCTTTCCATCCAGTCCACAATCCTCATTCTTGTCTTTTTTTTTTCAGTTTTATTGAGGTATAATTGACAAATAAAATTATGAGATATTTAAGGTATATGTATACATTGTGAAAGGGTTTCTCCCACTGAGGTAATTGACACATCTAAACATATCCATCATCTCACATATTTATCTTTTTTATTTTTTGGTGAGAATATTTAAGTTCTACTCTCTTAGCAAATTTATATTATATAATACAGTATTATCAACTACAGCCACCGTGTTTTACATTAGATCCTCAGACCTTATTCATCTTATAGCTGAAAGTTTGTATCCTTTTACCAAGCTCTCCCTATTTCCACCTACTCCCCAGCCACTACTCTGCTTCTGTGAGTTTGGCTTTTTATCTCCATTCCCCATATAAGTATTCCCGTTATACAGCATTCCCCATATACAGTACCTATCTTTCTCTATCTGGCTTATTTCACTTAGCATAATGCCCTCAATTTGCATCCACATTGTCACAAATGGCAGGATTTCCTTCTTTCTTATGGCCAAGTAATATTCCATTGTATATGTATACTACATCTTCTTTATCCATTCATTTGTTGATGGACGTTTAGGTTGTTTCCACATCTGGGCTACTGTGAATGATGCTGCAATGTACAGAGGAGTGCAGATATCTCTTTGATATCCTTATTCATTGGCCTTTACATTTAACTCTTTCTGCCAGAAAAAATCTGAATCCAGCTATTCAGTTGTTGGTCCTTCTGGTGGCACACCAATAAAAAACGATAACACTGAGATTAAAAAAATCCACAATAGGACACATGAGAAGAGTAAAAGTTTCATTTCATTTCTGACTACTCTTTTCCTTCTATTGCTACAAAATTTGGGCAAAAAAGTAACTCCCTTCAAAAGGGTAGTTCCTCTTACTGATGACTGTATTAAAACTATGTGTTCTAGAAATCGAATTAAGGAGGATTTTAGTACCAACCAATATTTACTCATTGCCTACTTTCTCTTTTAGATCCTGACTTTCTTGTGTGAACACAGAAACATAGGACTGAAAAATGTGCAGGTATGCTAAACTTAGTTCCTTTCGTTTTTTTTCCCCCTTCACTGAGATTTTGCTTACCTCTCAAGCAAGTTTCTCCTTTTTATATGATCCAATTTAATTTATTTAGATTTCATGGCCTATCTGACCTATAATAAACAGACCTTGAGTTTTATGAAGCAAAATGAATAATGAAGAGCTCAACTGCTTTCAATAAATTAGGAGCAAATTGAATTTTTATAATCACTATTATTCTATATTATAGTTTTTTCTAATCATGGCATCCATACAATGATTGTAGCACTTGTTATATGTTTTATGCTATTTTTATAACTATTATACAATATAAAAATAATGTAATTAAAGTATATTTAATTTTAAACTTTTAAAAGATGAATAATTATACTGTGGAAAATATACACGGAAATGTTCTCCTACCACTTTAAAATATAAAGTTAAAACCTCATAAATGATGACCTAAAATCTGCAAATCAGAAAATGAATTAAGTATATTTTTGCATTAAATTTGTTCACTTAGCGAATAAATTTTGTACCAGTTTTTAAAAGAAACTGTATTAGTCATTGAAGTGAGATTGAGAGCCACATTTTTGTAGTAAATATTTTTCTTTTTAGATCTGCCAGTAAAATCTGGAGAAATTCACGTTATTTATTTCATAACTTTTAGAAAGTGCATATGATTTTTTTTTAGTTATTTGAGGCTTTTAGGTCAAAGATGTTATGTTCTGCGGCTTATTATTCAATATCGTGACTTTTTTAGTATTAAAATAATCATGAGATCAGAGGACTGTTAAAATGGAAAGGATTCCAGATAAATATTCTAATTACCTCATACAGCAGATTAGAAAAATGGAAGCCAGAGAGGGTAAATTATTTTTTTAAAAACTCAGAGACATGTATGACAGATTCCATTAAACATGCTTTCTAAAGCACACATAGACATACACATCCAGTACAGACATAAAAACAATACACAGAGTCAAAGTGTTGAAAAGATAATTAGTGGAATTTGGAGAGCAAGTTCTCACAGGGAGCTAAGAGGAAATGGGCCAAGCTGAACTGTAACTAAAAGTTACAAAGAATTTGTAAATAAGATTATCCTTTGAGAATTAAACAGGAAGATCAAGACATAATCATCCTGGACAGGGATAGACAACCTATCTTAGAAAGACAAAGATTCTCTAGGAAGAGCAAGCCTTGAATGAATCGTGGTTGCATGACTTTACATGCCAATGAAATATCGATATCAATGAGTAGGAGGGTAGGTTAAGCACTAAAAATAAAATAAACAGAGTTCAGTTTCAAATCTTTGCTGTCCATCCAAGGACAGCCCAAGGACGTGGGTGCTATAGACTTTTCCTGTCCAGTTGTAACATTGTAGCTTTGTCTAATCCCATCGACTATTCAAATCTTATACCTAATTCTCTGTTTTTCGTGATTCCATATTTACCAAGCCATCTTCTGACCAATCTGTGTTTTCCCATTGAAGTATCTGTAACACAGAATATCCAGCCCAAGGACTTAAGTAGTGTATATATTAACCTGGCCTGTTATATTTCTAGTGTAAATGCATAGCCACCTGATTGGAATTTGACTATCTCTGTAAATTACCCAAGGGGTAAATGTGTTGGCCACTGGACTCCAATGTCCGATACCTCAGCAATGAAAATTTATGCCACAAAACAACATACGTTTAACTGTTTAGCATTGTAGGCTTGATTAATATGAATTGACACCTGTCAATTGCTGACCAATCAAGTTTGGAACCTGCAGAAAACACGACAGATTCTGGATCCCCTCATAAATTCATCATATAAGGAGTCTGTAGTGAAACTGAGCTAGCCACAGTTTCCCGAGTATCAGCCCATCTATGGTAGGGATATCTGTGCTGTCTAAAATATCAGTAAAGTACTTTAACTGGAATTATTCAGTAAAGCAGTTATTGTGATATCCATTTTATATATGAGAAAACTGAGGTGCAGTGAAGTTATGTAACTCTTTTTCAAGCCGACACGATACACAGAGCTGGAATTTGAACCAGGTTTTTCCAGGCAGGAGTTGTAAACTCAATTATCTGCAAAGGTAATACTTGGGTAAAAAAGGTGTAATGAGGGTTGCTCTTATAGCAACATAGGTTGCCAGTTTCCCATGAAAAGGCAAATATCCTGATTTTAAGTGAAATCTCTTGATTTTGAAATGTTGTTATCTAATTCAAAAATAAGTTTGGGCCACTGTGGGCTGAATGGAACACTTGAATAAACACATATTGAGCCCCTTCGGGTTATGGGATACCAATTTGAGGCCTCTGAGCCTAAGTGCTTCTGCCATTGGTAGTCAAATCACGCTTTTCTAAATTCTCAGGAAAAATAATTGCTGGTCTGAAGCAATATTCTCTGATAAGGACCTGGAGTGCTAATGGTCTGTGCTACTCGATGCTGGGCTATGCATGATTCAGAAGCCAGCAGAACAAGTGTGATTGGCTTTTTGTACATTTCTAAGAGGATATCCTACCTCTTTTGAACAAGAGATTTCATTCAGATGTATCTGAAGGCAAAGCTAGAATTTTCCTAAAGAAATTATTACCTGTTATTTCACCACAAAAACAAGTGGTTGAAAATTTTCTGTGAAATTATATAAAATAAACCAAGACTGTGATGATTTGGAATTGAGTAACTTTTAGCACAGAAATTGCCAACAAGCCAGAATCATACATTAGAACAGGGAATTTGTAGCATGGATGATTATATGTAAGTAGACTGCTTTGAAAACTATAAATCATTCTCATTCCTTAGTGGGTGCTCAATAGTCTCAGCATGCCTTTGGTTTGCCTTTCCTAATTCAAAGATAAAGAACCTCTGGATTTGGAGAATCCAACTGAAAACTTCAATTAAATCCAGTAAACAGCATGCTATGGACAATGACATCTTAGCAAGACATAGTTCTGTCTGAGTGTGCTACACTTTACTTATGCATGTTCTTGCTCTCTCTAAAACTTGCAAGAGGGAAAGTTGTTTGTTTCCTTTCATAAGATTGCCTTACGCTCCTTGATATACACTTAAAGGGATCCATCTCCCTACATTAAAAAAAAAGAGAAGTACCGACCCGACGGCCTGGTGGTTAAGTTTGTGCGCGCCACTGTGGCATCCTGGGGTTGCGGATTTGGATCCCAGGCACATACCTACACACTGCTCATCAAGCCATGCTGTGGCGGTGACCCATATACAAAATATAGGAAGATTGGCACAGATGTTAGCTCAGGGCCAATCTTCTTCACCAAAATAAAAAAAAAAGAGAAGAGAATAAGGCCATTATATCATAGTGCCTATAGAAAACATAATTTATCTTTTATATCATCTATATAATATAAGTTAAAAGTTTAAAATAGTTGTTCTAGGTTTTTATTTAAAGGGAGAACATTCTCCAAATAACTATTGGAAATAAAATACTAAAGTATGATAAGAATATGTCAGTCAGTGAGCTCCCTGAGCCAAAATATTATAGACGTAAAAACTACAAATTATGTGTTCATGGTGTTTACAGTTAGACAAACTGGACATGGATCTGATTCTCATACTTTGCATGCAGATTTGTGCTCATGACACGAAAAGAATCATCTAATTTCAGTAAAAAACAGGCAGATGGCTGCATTCTATAACAGTTTTCCCTTCTGCATTCAGAGCAGCAGCGTGGCGAGGAAACCCATAAGGTCAGAGCAAGGGAATAATTCTCAGTTGAGAAAACAATTGCCTGTTGACTGTAGACTGGGCAATTTTTCTTCAGGTTTCCCACCTCTTAAGGGACGTCACATAGGACACAATGTGAGCCCTACTGTGAACAAATGAGATCTCCATCTTTGGATCAACTCCACTGAGGCTTCAAGTAATATCAGAAACTGACCCAATGGTGCCCTAGATATTGCACTTCTAAAAACAAGTCTTGAGATGCAGTGCCTTTTCTTTGATTGTTTAAGAAACAGGGACTTTATGTGTTCAAAGATGGGAACTAAAATCACAAAAACACATTACCACGGAAATGTGTAAAATTCATCTCACAAATACAAATTAAGCAAATCTTGCAAATAGGAGGTCTTTCTATTAATAATTTTCCTAATTAGAACCCCAGTGGTGCTAGTATTTTCTGGTCCAAGGATAATAATTAATTAAACTATTGATATATCTTTCTTTTTAAAATGTAGAGTATGTTATGTCATTAAGTTAATAGCTATTTATTAAGTACCTACTGTGTGCCATTTACCTACAACTGAGCTAAGAACTGCCACTTCCAAAAGGAGCTTTATTTGATATATTCTACTGATGGAATGATATTGCTGGGAGGTATCAACAGGGGCCTCCTCACTAGCCTTCTCCTAAATCACGCCCGATTGATAGCTATCTCTGCTGTCCTTAAAGATCTCCCAGAGAAAAAAATGTTACAAACTCATTAACAAATCCAACAATGGGAAGTTCTCTCTAATAACCAGTGTCATCATGGAGCCAAAATCTGTTCTGTCTAATTAAAATTGTAAATAGCTAGACCATTAACATATTGTCATAATTTAAAGCCCCTAAACTTCACAACATTTCCTCTTTCTTTCTCTTTCCTTTCTTGCTTCAAAGAAAGATGTGTCCCTTCTCAGATCTAACACTAACCCATCACGCTCCAAGTACTGTGGATCTCACTTTACAGGTCTTGCTCCATTATTTTTTTTTTTCTCTTTCTCCTATTTTAGCCAACCGTTTCTCCTAAACATGTAAATATGCGCAAGTTTCTCCCACATAAAAAAACAGCCCCAATTTATTCCTACATCACCCCCTCTGTTTGTTAATTTCTCTTCTTTCCATCCTAGTCAGGTTACTTTGCCTTCTCTTCTGTTCTCTCCTTAACTCTTTGTGAGCTGACAACTTTTCTCACCACTACACAGACATTGCTCTTGTTGAGATGACTGTTAGCCTAACTGCAAAATCTAATTATCACTTAGTATTCTCACATTAGTGGAATGTACAAGATATTTAACATTATTGACCACTGCTAGTACTATTAAAATGCCTGTAATTTAAAGCAGTTTAATATATTCTTCTTTAAATTTTAGATTCTCTTAGATTTTATGACTACAGTCTGTCCTGTTTTTTTCCACTAACGCCTAACACTACCATCTGTGGTTCCTCTTTTTCCACTCACCCCTTAGATATTGGCATTACTCAGAGTCCTGTGCTCTTGTCTCTTCTCTTTGTGTATATTCTTTGTGGAAGATCTCATGCACATTCACAGACTGCACTTCTACTTAGTTGTAGAAAACTGCAGACCCATCTCTAAACCCAGAGCCTTTTCTATAGTTCAAGCTCTAAACGCTTGAACTGGTTACTTAACCAGCTGAATATGTGAACTTCATCCCCAGTTCTAATTGACAGGGTGACCAATCCACTTGTTCATCTACAAAGATATGAGTCACGGTTGTTCTCTCTCTTTCCCTTTACTTTCCACACCCAGTTAGAGACCAGTTCCTGCCCCATGACTTATACATCATCTCCGTTATATAGTCCTTAATCTCCAATCTCAATATCACTGCTTTGTCCCCCAAAGGGATCACTGTTTTCATCTTCTACTAGTTTCATCTTCCCTAGTCTTGCTCCTTTTCATGTCATTACCAAAATTGTTTTCAGAGTAACCCTTCTCAAACACATATACTACCAGATTACTTCTATTTATGAATTACCATCTGTTCTCCAATGTTTATCCTTGGGAGAGTGCAAATTTCGTACTTCGGCACCTTCAATCAGCAATAATCTTATTCCTGCCTGATTCCTTAAACCTATCCCCTGCCACTCACTGCCGACAGTCCTCTACACTCCCCTGCCCCCCAGCCACACACACACATGCACACATCCTATGCCTCAGCTATACCAAATTAAAGTCCCCTGTAGCAAATGCCTCTGGTAACTGTGTCACATCTCTGTCCACCTCTGATTTCAGCCACTGCTGTGGCAGACAGTTCTACGCAAGCTCTCTCATTGCACTATCTCAAGTATACGAAGCATCTTGCAGCATTCTGTTTCAGTCCCTTCTCCCCATGCCACAGAAGCGCTCTTGACCCTGGCACCATCACAGCCAGCGTGGGGGTGTTATCCTCCTGTGGACAATCTTCAAGCAATAGTGGGCAGAAGTGGTGGATAAATATTCCACTCTCCTGACTTTTAGAGGGACATTTTGGAGGTCTTCCCTTTGCGTTTCAGAGGCATTGACAGAATTGAGCCTGTGTTGCCTGCAGATATAACTCAGAATGAAACCTTCTATTGTCTTTACTACTTTTCCTTTCTCACTGTGCCCTTTCCCTCAGTCCTATTACTAGATTCATCCTCCAAGTGAACTGCATGCATTTAAGACATTATCTCAGGTTTTACTTCTGAGGAACCCAAACTAAGCCTTTGCCATACACATCAGCCTTTGTACATGTCATTGCCCTCTTCTAAAATCCTGTCTATAAACAACAGAATATTTAGTCAGCCATAAAAAAGAATGAAATTTTGCCATTTGCGACAACATGGATGGACCTAGAGGGTATCATGTTAAGTGAAATAAGTCAGACTGAGAAAGACAAATACCATATGATTTTGCTTATATTGGAATCTAAAAGACAAAACAAATGAACAAATGAAACAAAACAGAAACAAACTCACAAAGAACAAACTGGTGGTTACCAGAGGGAGAAATATGGGGGGATAGATGAAATAGGTGAAGAGGATTAAGAAGTACAAACTTCCAGTTATAAAACAGAGAAGTCACAGGAATGTAGTGTACAGTATAGGAAATATAGTCAATAATATTATAATAACTTTGTATGGTGACAGATTGTTACTAGATTTGTCATGGTGATCATTTCATAATGTATATAAATGTCAAATTACGCTATACACCTGAAATTAATATAATATTCTACATCAACTATACTTCAATTAAAAAAAAAAAGGATGGGACAGGTCATGTTTAACATATCTGATGTTTAAAATGTTTGTTTATGAAAGGTGAGAAGTTTTACTTTTTAAGAAAATAAATACATTCATTTTTTACAAACAAAAAATAAAATAAAATTTCCTGTCTACACATGATTTACATGGAAAAGTCCCATATCCTCCCACATTACAGTTCATGAGCACTTATTTGGCAAATGTTATCAAATTTTTTAAAATATCACCATTTTTTTCTTGCCGTGGATAACAACTGTTAGTTTATCATCATCTCTCCCATAATAGAACATGAGCAGCTTGAGAGTTCAGGCTAGTTAGTTACCTACTTAGTTACCTATGTGTCCCAGTGCCTAGTATAGTGAGTAGTACCTGGTGATACTGAATTATTTGTATTGAATAGATGACATTTGTTTTTTAATATGATGACAGTTGATTTAAGGAGATGAGGCATTTTTCTGAAATCATTCACTGATGCAATCAAGAATTCAAGTTGAATTTTAAGAAAAAATAATAATAAAATACAGCTAAAATTATTCTTAAAACTTTCTCTGCTAGCATATGTTATATGAAAGGAGCAGTATTTATAAAGATCCCAAGAACTCAGAGGTTGGTGGAGGTAGTGCCAACTGGAGCCAGAGGGAGCAGAAGAGAGTGGCCAAATTGAAGGTCCTAGAGACTAAAGATCTAGGTGGGTCTAATTTCCCTTTAAGTGAGTTGGAAAGCATGTGCAGAAGCTGTGGAATCCAGAGTCATCAGTGAGCACTCACATGTGAGTGAGAAACTGTAAACATAAGAGGAATAAACCACACGCAAAGCAGAGTCAATTATACACTCATGGGAACAGAGACAAAGTTTGGGAGATAATTGAACCTGAGAAGACAACCTGATTATGAAGGATCAAAGCACATAGAAGAAAAAATTAAGAAAAGCTAAAATCTGAATAAAGTTGTCTTAGGAGTGACAGTTATCAGAGCAACATGGAAAAAAAGATGGATGTTGAGCTATCTTGATTTTATTAGAGGCTTAGACTGCTTTGAAGACGTAATCAAGCTCTACCAGCCATATCCTTCCTTCTCTTTCAAAGGGTTATTCTCAATGGGGCTGTGAGGAACATATAAAGTCAGATTTCTGTAAATTAATGTTAAAATATGTGTACTTAAAGATATTTAATTTTTAACACAATTGAGTGAATATACTTCACACTATAGGTTATGCTATTTCAAGGGTATGTCTGGTTCCAAATGAATAACATAGGAACTATAGTTTTTTAAATGTTCCAAACTTACGAAGAAATATGCAAGAAGGAAGTACAGTTTTTTTTAAAAAATCCCAAACTTACATAGAAATATGCAAGTATTAGAGATTAAAGTAGAATCAAAGAGAAATGATTTAACTGTAGAAATGCATTACCTATTGTTCACCCAATGAAGGTTAATATTGATGTATTCAATATTATACTTAACAACTTTTCCTGGGACAAGTTGTCGTGTTACAGTCTCAGTTGGCTAGAAAATGCACACATAAGGTGAATATTAACAGAGATAAATATAAGGTACCACATTTTAGTCTTTAAAAGTTAATTGCACATTCTTATCAAAATATTAGTAAACCAAATCAGGCTATATAAAAAAAAGCATTAAACACCATAACCAAGTAGAAATTATCCAAGGAGTACAAAGTTAATTTGACATCTAAACATAAATTAACATAATATATCATATGTATTAGTTTCCTATTGTTATGTAAGGTAACATTTTCACAGGGCCCAAGGATTAGATCGTGGACATGTAATATGTAGGCTATTATTCAGTCTACCACAGTGCTGTCTTTGGTCCCAAAGGGAGCCATCCCATGTACAAAATACATTCACCGCATCCTAAGATCCCATTACAGTATCAACTCAAGTCTAAAATCTCACCTAAGACATCAGTTCAAAAGTCCCAAATTTAATCATCTAGATGATCTAAATTAGATATGGGTGAGCCTCTGGGCATAATCCATCCTGGGGTCAAATTCCTCTCTACCTGTATACTTGTGAAACTGGAAGAAAAATTAACCACTCCCAAAATACAGTGCTGGGATTGGTATAGGAAAACAGTTATAGATCTCCTCATTCAAAAAGGGAGAAAATGAGAGGACAAAGGGAGTCACCTGTCTCCATAAAATTCTAAATCCAACCAGACAAACTCGCTTAGGTTCAAGGGCTGTAAACAATCCTCTGTGGTTTGCCAAAAGCAGCAAGAAGAAACCAGGCTACACCTTCAACACTCTGCTTGGAAATCTTCTCAGCGGAATATTCAAGTTCCTGGCTTTCAAGTTCTGCTTTCCACATAGCTTGTAAGACAAAATTCCGCTAAGCTTCCTGCCATTATATAACGAGGATCCCCATTCTTCCAGTTCCAAAAGCATGTTCCTCGTTTCCTTTTGAGCCCTCACCAGAGCACCTGTAACACTTGTTTTCTGCCAACAGTTTATTTATGACTATTTAAGTATTCTCTAAGACAATGAAGATTTTTCTGCTGTGATCCTCACTTCCTTCTGAGTTCTCACTAGTGGTACCTTTAACACCCAGTTTATTCAAGGCAATCTGGGATTTTTCTATCACGTTCTATCATGAGTCTTCCAGTCTCTGCCCACTGACCAATTCCAAAGCCAATTCCACGTTTTTAGGTACCAAGATCTGTATTAGTTTCCTATTACAGTTGAAGATAATATATTTTTAGGTTTCAGGGATTAGGATGTGGGCGCCTGAACATATTTTGGGGGCCTTTATTCAGCCTATCACATTGCAGTAATAGAATAAAGAAAAACTACGTGGTCCACTTGACAGAATCCAACACCCAGTCATAATAAAAACCCTCAAAAAAACTTGAAATAGAAAGGAATGTCCTCAACCCAATAAAATGCATCTGCAAAAAGCCCACAGCTAACATCATACTTGATGGTGAAAGCTTAAATGCTTTCTCCCCATGATCGGAAATAGGGCAAGAATGTCTGCTCTCACCACTTCTATTAGACAATGTTCTAGAGGATCTAGCCAGTGCAACAAGGCAAAAAAAATTTTTTTAACTTAATATCATATAGAGATTAGAAAGGAAGAAGTAAAACTGTATTTAAAGATGGCATGATCCTATATATAGAAAAACCCAAGGAATACACATACACATACGGTTAGAACTAAAAAATGTGTTAGTAAGGTTGCATAATACAAGACCAATATATAAAACTCAACTGCATTTCAATATACTAAAAAGAAACAATCCAAAAATGAAGTTATGAAAGTAATTCTATTCACAATAGCATAAAAAATAAAATACTTAGGGATAAATTTAACAGAAGAAATATAAGACTTGTAAAAAGAAAATTACAAAACGTTGCTGAAAGAAATAAAAGGAGATCTAAACAAATGGAGAGACATTGATAATGCTGTCTTCTGCTCCCTGCACGGGAAGCTTTCTTGCCCCACCCTGGCTCAACACCCACCCCATTGTGGGCAGCCACTGCTACCCTCTCATACACACATGGATGCTCTCCTCCCGGCACTTGGATCCAACAACCCATGCTACTTTGCCATTCTGTCTGCATGAGAAAACCTACCTTGATCAGCCCAACCTAATTGATTGTAGACTGAATCATTCAGGAAGGAGGAAAGAAAGGTGGGGAGGAAGAGATGGAGGGAGAGAAAAAGAGAGGGAGGAAGGATTAGATATTTTTGCCTTCAAAAGTGTGACTCTGTGTCTCCATATACAGTTTACAGCCACAAGGTATAAACATCCTATACCCCATGTGAGTCATAGTAAGCTGAAATATTGTATTTAATGCCAAGCACTGCAGTTAAAGAGCAAGAAGCAGAGGACAATAGCATGGAGGAAGGTCCTGGGATTATTTAGCCTGGACATGTATTAAGTAAAGACAAAACAGTCTTCAAATATTTGAAAGAATATCACGTGGGAAGAAGGATAGTACAAGTTTTTTTAATAGATTTCAGAAAGGAAAAGTAGTCTCAATGAAAGGACGTTAGAACTAAAATTGGAGATGACTAAGATTTTCCTTCTTCGGGTCCTCAGTCAGAGACCAGATAATCATCTTCTATGTTGTTCAAATACCCCTTGTTCTCAGCTGGCAGGTCATTTTAAGTCTCCTCTAAGGTTAATTCTAGAGCTCATATGTTAAGAATATATCACCTGAATCATCTAGACTAAGCTTGGCACATTTGTAACTTCTAGAGGGAGCAAAACTTCCTTAGTAGATGTTGGATGCTGTTTCTACAAATGTATTGGATGCTCCACTGATACCCATGAGTAGCTCCTGAAATCCTTTCCTCTGCAGTCAACAAAGTCATGAACTTGATGCCACATGGTGATGTTAAGCTGTAGGCCAATTTACGTGACCTACATGTATGTTCAATCCACATTGAAACGGACAGTGTCCTTTAGTTGGTGATACAAAATTTCAAATCAGTTCCTTGATAGCAGCAATGGGAAGCAGAGAGATGCCAAACATTTGCCACAGGTCTTTCCTCTTCTTGACAAATGAAAACACATGCCCAGTTAGAAAAATTCCAAACACTATAAAAAAATATCTTTACAATGTTTCAGCTTTAAAAACACATTTAAAATATATGAAAATTTCAAGCACCTGCCTTTTCATTCATTAACTAACAGGATAAATCAATAATAGAAGCCAATAACATGATGCAGAATGAATGAACTCAATTTAGTAAGCCGGTTGTAACTGAGAAGTCTGTCATGCCATATTCACTAACATGTCCAGTCTTTATATTAAAAAATCTTATTCTTGGAGCAGAGCCTTACTTTTACTTTATAACACAGTTTGGATAAATATAAAATAGCAGCCAAGTACATTTATATAAATCAGACAGACCTCAGGTTTTCACCATATGCACTGAGAAAGAAACAGGTTTACCAATTTAGTCTGGTAAAGGGGTAGTGCTTGAACCCTTTGAGAGGAAGCAAGCAATATTAAAGGCACTGGGCGTCAAGGCAGGCTAGTATTTGAGTCATTAAATGAGGACTTTTTTTCTTAAGGTTCATAATTTAAATGAGTCGGCAACCTGATTAGGTAGCATTAAAAATGAGCTTTTAGCTGCTAATAAGCTTCCCCTTGGTTACACAGCCTGTTGTTTTCCCGAGGAAAAGAGAAGAAGGAGATGCATGAGCCACTGTTTGCAACGTATGAATAAGATGACAAATGGGAAGAGGGCGTGGATGTTGATGAAGAAGGTTTGATTAGCAATTGGCAGCATGAAAACTTCTGAATTATTTTGCAAATTTAAAGAAAGGTTACACATGCAGTTGGTGAGCAGAATTATAGACACAAAAATAGAACTATCTGAAGAAGCAGACATTTTGTTTTCATGCATGTGATTTGGGTATTTTTGCATCTCTTTATCTTTAATCAAAACTCAAGCTAGGATCTTGATACAAGGCAAGTGGAATTTACTTCTATGGTGCTTGGCCACCAAGCAAATGTTGCTAGCATCTCCCTAGGCCATACCAGTCTGGGATAACAGTGGAATGACAATAAGTAACAGAATGCAAATGACAAGGGCAAAGCTTCACCAGACTGTGAGAACACACGAGATCACATTTACATTAATCCCCCAAATCTCTACACACGGAGCCTCCACCTGTTTTGTTAGCACAGGGAATTCCAGGCTATTCCAAGTGTTCTTCTTTCCCAAATATTTGCAACACCCCAAATATTGCATGTCACTTTGGGATGTCTCGACAATAAAGATGAAAAATTCCAACTAAATTGGCTAAAACAGGAAGAGAAAACATTCTTTAGTAACAAGAAGACCAGAGGTAGAGGAGTTTCATCCCGGGATCATGAGAAGCATCAAGGACCCAGGTTCTTTCCATTGCTCACCCTGCCATTGACAGAAGGCCTCCTTGGTGCACTAGTTTCCTAGGGCTGCCATAACAAAGTACCACAGGCTAGATGGCTTAAAAATAAATGGAAATTTATCCTCTCACTGTTTTGGAGGCTAAAAGTCCAAAATCAAGATGTCAACAGAGCCATGTTCCCTCTAGAGAAGAATCCTTCCTTGCCTCTTCCTACCCTATTGCCAGAAATTCTTGATGTTGCTTGGCTTGCAGCTGTATTATTCCAATCCATGCTTCATCCATCACATGGCATTCTCTCTGTGTGTCTGCATTTCCCTCTTCTTATAGGGACACCAGCCATTGGATTAGATCCTGCTGTCATCAAATATGACCTTCTCTTAATGTAATTACATCTGCAAAGAACTTGCTTCCAAATAAATTCATGTTCACAGGTTCTGAGTGGATATAAATTTTGGGGAGGACACCATCCAACCCAGTACAATTGGTCTATCACCAGCTTCCTCATGTTCACGAAATGGCTGCTGCTGCAGATGTCGCCTTCTCAACACAACCAGACCAGAGTCATAAAAAGAATTGTTTTTACTTATTTTTTCATTTTCAGAAGGAAGAATGGGTTTTCCCTTCCTGGAAGACATTCTTTTATGTCTCATTCATAAGAAATGGTTGCCCTTTCTAAACCATTAATTAGCTGTGAGAAAAAATAATTTTGATGGATGGTGTATACTAAGCATTTTTCCATTCTCGGGTTATGAAGAGATTAGTCTTCACCGAAGCACATGATTACCCATTTCTGAACAAAATAGTGTTTTTTAGCAAAAGAAAGACACGTGACAAAGGAAGAGTTGGAAAATGACTGTTAAGTTGGAAATAAAAAGAGTCTGACGTATTCAGCCTCCTTTGCACATGTAAGAGACTCAATCCTGGTGATGCTTGTCATTAAAAAAAAAAATCAATAAATCAAGTGCATATTTCAAATTTAGATAATACAATATCAATTCTTTATTAGTCCCAAGAAATTGCCAATTCATCTAAAATCCTTACATTGGCTTGTCTCAATTGTTTCAAGCAGTGGGCCCACTGGAAGGTACTCCAGAGAACAGCCACTATAGACGCTCCTGCCTCCACCTTTGCCACTGATGAAATACGAAGAAACAATACTACCGGTTTTTGCCTTTATTCTATAAAGATTTCACAGTCTGAGACTGACTAGTTCCAGTTAATCATTCCCATAGGCCACACTATAGCTCCCTACATTCATGGAAAGGATGGTATTACAGGCTAATTTGTCCCCCCATCCCCCCAATTTACACGTTGAAGTCTTAACCTCCAGTACATTAGAATGAAGCTGTATTTAAAGATAGGGTGTTTGAAGAGGTAAAATGAGGACATATGGATGGGTCCTAATCCAATATGACTGTTATCCTTATAAGAAGAGATAGGGACACAGACATGCATGTACACAGAGAAAAAACTATGTGAGGACACAATGAGAAGGTAGCCGTTTGCAAGCCAAGGAGAGAAGCCTTGCTAGAAACCGAACATGTTAACACCTTGATCTCGGGCTTCTAGCCTCCGGAACTGTAAGGAAATAAATTTCTGTTGTTTAAGCCCCCCAGTCTGTGGTATTTTGTTATGGCAGCCAGAGCAGACTAATACAGATAATTTCAGGAGCTGAGTGACTGAAGATTCATGCCTTCCATGTGCAGTTAAGGGATAACTCACAGGAAGGTCACCGAAATTCTACAGTTTTCAGATTTTTAGTGAATCTTATATTTAACACACATATACACCCACACACAAAACCATTCTTTCAAAAATGAGCCCTGACACCAGAAAAGCTGATTCAGAACAGTTCTGAATATCTGTCTTATATCACTCACCTAAGTGGCAGCCCACTTTGAATTCCCTCCCAGTTAGTTTAATGACTCCTCGGTGCTGGGATTACCTGGGCCATTTTCCTCATGAATACACTGCTGACCAGTGCTCACTGAATGCTGTGCTGGCGACAGGCATCCTGATGGCATGGTGCGTAGTTGTTAAGCACACAAGCTGTGGAGTCAGATTTCCTGGGTTTGAATCTCTGCTCTATGCATCAATTTGGGTGGGTTACTTAAGGCTTCTGTCTCCACCATGTCATCTATAAAATAAGGATAATAAAAGGGCCTACCTCGAGGGCTTGTTGGGATCAAATGAGGTAATATGTGTAAAGACATAGGAAGTGTCTAGTACACGGAAGCTAGAAATAATAGTGGCAATGCCCTGGCCAGTTGAAGATGCTCTGCACTGTAGAGTGGAGGCAGCAGGTTGGAAGGATAGAATGACCTTCTCTGTCCCTTCCTCACCTTGATCCCAAAGCAGCATTGTCCATGCCCTGAGCCTTCACAATTATATCTCTCATTATTTTCTTCCATACACCTCTCTCTCTCTCTCTATCTCTATTTCTCTGTTTATCTCTCTAGCTCAAAACCAATTCCTGGCACACAGCGATGAGAGGAGGCAGATTACAGATGTCTGTTTATTTAGACTTCCAATTGGTTCAACAGAAAGTTACTAACCACTCACAACAAGCAATGAGCAATGCACTGTGGTGGATTTACAGTGAGAAAACAGACATGTTCCCTGTCACCACAGAGCTTACAATCTGGCAGGTGATGTGGACAATTACAGTATTTTCAAATGGGTTGAAAACTACAAAGAAATACAGAGTTCTATGGGTACACAGGAGGAGGAATAACCTACTCCCTGACCTGAGATTTTTCTGTCAATTAACTAAGCTATGATGGGGAGGGAGGGCTGGGGAGTATTCCAGGCAGAGGTAAAGTAAGAGCGAAGGTCTTGAGACTATATAGGGGAAGATCCTTTTGAGAAAATGAAACATGACTGGTGTGACTGAAGCATGGAGCCTGGGTGCCAAATAAAGTACAATAAGTTTGCAGAATTCAACAAGTCCCTGATCCAGCAGGACCCTATAGCTCATGTTAAGTATTTTCATCTTTATCTAAAGGAAAATTAAGGGTATTGTGCAATAGGGCAACATAATCACATAAGAGTTTTTAAATATCACTGGCTACCATATAGGTAATGGGTTGCAGGACTGATGTGAGGGAGGCAACACTGCAGGAAGGCCAGTTATGAGCCTGTAAGAATGGTTGAGGTGTCAGATGATTAGGACAGCTGTAGAGGAGAGAATGGATGGATTTGAGATAAATCAGCATATTTTGGTGATCGAATAACATCTAGATTTAAGGTTTGAGCATTGTTTGGGTGGTGTTGCCATTTCCCAAGGAAAACAGGACAAACAAAAGAATGGAGAATAATTAAAGATGATGAGTACAGTTGGGCTTATGCGATTATCAAGGTTCTTGGTGGATGGCCAGATGGAACAATGCAGAAAACAGTTGTATATGTAAGTCTGGAGCGGAGCTGAGAAGAGTGTTTTGAACTAGAAGTCAGAATTTGGGAGTATGTGGCATGAGAGAGACAGCTACCACCTGTGAAAATGTAGTCTAGGTTTAAATTTAGTAGTTCTAAATTTAGTACAATCTTAAATAGTTGCTGTGAAGATTAAGTTAAATCCCAAAATGCACTTCGCTTAATGTTGGATGTACAATTAAATACCGTTCAATAATGGGTTGTTGTTATTTACATTTATATTCATACAAACTTATGAGGTTAGTACTAATATTATTCCCATTTTGCAGATTAAGAAATTGAAGCATAGAGAGGTTAACTTATTTGCCACAGTCACCCAATTAGTAAGATTTGGAGCTAGGATTTAGTCCTGTGTCCAGGTCTGTCTAAATCCAGAGCCTGTATGCTGAGCCCCCTCCTTTTTCTTTTGCTTACAAACAATTCAAATCAATTTATTATCATCACCATATTTCTTTGAATATCAAGTTCTCCTTGAAAAGAGTCAAGCTAATACATAAATAATCAGGTCACTCAGAAAATGCCATCCTCTAAGATTTGCCATTGGAAAATTATACTAAATAGGTAAAGAGTTAAAAAAAAAAAAAGTGTGAGTTTCTCATTAACCAAGTCACCAGTATGTAAAAATCCATGTGTTTTTAGCAAAATATGACAACTTTTATTACCCTAAAAGCCAGACACAGTATCAAATATCATTGGTTTGAAAAGTATCCTTGATTTAAAATGGAAGAATCAGCTCTTGAAACAAAGAGAGAAATGAGTTACATCTTTGTAATATTCATTTTGAGGCTCATCGAGGGAGCTCGTGAAGGGCTCCTGTGTCTTATGCATTTTCATTCACGCCCAGTGGAACTCAGCTCTGCATTGTCATTTGCAACGTGCTTGTTTGAGTTATCTGAAGCTGAATTATGAGAGCAACTCCATCCTTTAAGTGTTATTGCTCTTTCTGTCTGGCTCTTCGCTTCTCTTCCCAACCTCTGCTAAGGCACTTCAGTGGCTATAATGAAGTGAATCCAAATTACTAGTTTGAGACTAGCAAGAGACCTGACATGCACACAAAATATTCTGTTAACATTTCACTGAACTAATCATCCTAAAGGATTTACTCTGTCTTTTATAAGCTCTTACTCATCTTTGATATTTTTTCTCTTAATGTATCTTGGTGGTTTAGCTCAAGGAAGTTTTAAAATGTCAACCTGAATCTTTCAGTAAAGTTGTCACAAAAAATATTTTTGATGAATATATTTAGTCGATGATTTTAAACTTATAAAAAATACAATAACAAGATTTATCAGACAAGTCTTAACAGTACCTTATGTTTATATACACACAAAAAATATACATAGTGTGCTTGCTGTGACTAATTACTAAATTCTGACTAACGTGCATAGCAGGAAAAATGATGCATTAGGTTTCAATGTATTCTTCTATGGTAAAGAATGTCACATCAGTTCACATGAGATTTCCTTAAGATATTAGATAATAGAAATTATGTTTAAATTTTTTAAAGAACTTTAAGGATTATGGAAGAGGGACAAACTGAGGAGATGTGTTAGTATTTTACAGGATCAAATATGTCATTGTCCTTGTCAGCCAAGGAGATCAGCCCATAGCGTTTATAATGATAAAGGCTAGATCATATGGCATGATTTGGTCTGTGAAGCAGATGGTCTTGCCCAAAATGCAGTCTTGAAGGAATATTCCCATCTAAGCAGTAGGCAATGTGTGTTTCCACCACGCAGGCATATTCCAAAGACAAAAACAAGAGAGCAAGCCTCTGAACTAAGCAAGCATAATTCCTTCTTTCAAACTGACCGTTCATTTCGTGAAGGGAAAGGAAAGAGGAAGCAAAGTGGGATCGGTAGAATTACTCAGATAGTGGTCTCTCCACCTGAAAACACGAGGAAAAGCAAATAAATGTGCCTCTTCACAAGGAGTTTAGGTAGGATTTACAGAGCAGATTATCACAATCTTCTGTATCTTTTGGTAAATAGGCATTTGTCCTCAGTCAAAATGAAGAATATTTTGAATTGAGACCTCACTCAAGTTGGAGTCCTACTGAAAAAATGACTCAACTGTTAGGAAGCCCTGAAGAGCTGTTAAATTTCACGCTCTGATAAGAATTACAACTTCCTTATTGCTCAACATGCCAGTCCTTGTTCATCAACAGGCGTCCATCCTGCTATTACCAATGGAATTAGATCTCCACGGTTGCCTCTAGCTGTCTCCATCCAGACCCTGGAAATCTATTCATAAAACAAAACGTGTCATCCAATTTGCTTCTAAGCACCGACCGACTCCACATTCTTTTGGCTACAAGTGTTTGCTTTCTGGGATCTAGGAAGAGGAGCAAGCTATACTGCTACTAGTAAAATTGAGGTCACATGATATGTTTTACACAAATTTCAGGGAAGTATTGGCTAGAAAATGTTGGCCGCATGGGTCATCTTCCAAATATATTCTGCCCACTGTGATTATTATAACAAAAATATTCAAACTCAAATCAGTAATTATATTTCTCACTTTTAGAACGTTCCCATTGTGGTCACCTGGAAGCTTTATATCTCTAATATATAAGTGTCTTCTGGTGTCAGAGTAGCCACTTCATGGTTGAAATATGAAATTAGTTAAAGTGGTAAATGTTTAACGTGTGCCCATGTGTAACAGGGATTCAGTATTAGGATAGCAATTTATCTGGAGTTCTAATAATTATATACCTCAATAGTAATCCCAAAGAAATTTTGTTCAACAACAAAGATAAAACTATTCACTTCATCATTTTGATTTGATGGTATTTAACACACCTCCCAACCAGAAAGAGAATCATACAAACTTGTTATATATATGTGTGTGTGTGTGTGTGTGTGTGTGTATGGTTGTATGCTTTAACATCATATTTTATGTATTAATACTTAACTGAAGGAGATGTTCTTTCTATCTTTCCATCCTCTTTGCTTTGTGTACAGTGCCTCCTGCCTTTCCCACTCCCCAATGCCCCAGCACATATGTATCTCACTGGAAATTAAGACTATGAAGGTCCTTATCTAAAAATTTAACAGAGCCCTAATAAGTGGCAATTGACTCTTTTCACTAGATAAGGGGTAGCAAATAAGGCATACGTGAGTTAAAGATGAACTCTAACTCACTTTAGTTTGCTCTAAATTTTCAGTAAAGGTTAATACCGCTATGCAACTTTGTGTTGTGATATTGTGAAGGAAAACAAAGGATGGGCCATAAAAGGGAATGAACCATGCTCTAATATCACTATCATCCTTCACTGAAGCCCAGAAGATATGGCGCAGTCTCACCAAGATGAGAGTAGAATTCTTCAGTCCTTCATAAATGTGAGTATAAACTCATGGTGGTTGGGGAGGAACATACAATTTAAAGGAGAGACCTTGAGCCGAAAAATGCAAAAACCAATGTAAGACAACTCTCTTTTCCCATATAAATTAGAGAAAATAACACTTTAAAGAGAAGAGAAAACCAGCACTTAACTATAGAAATATTATTATGATACAAATATTTAATATACACGACATATTCGTCGTACAATAGCTATTAAGAGTGGACAGTTCTAGGGGTTTGAAACAGTTTGGCAAATGAAACAGACAAAGCCTGTCAATACACAGAGAACAAAACAAAGAGAAAAGGCCCAATCTATTGATTATTGTGTGAAATTTGTCTGAAACAGAAGTAGAACCATGTCATCAGAACTCAATAACTTCCTGGCTCATCTGAAGTGAAATAAAGGATGTCAAAAAGAGTGAAGATGTTATCATTTTCACAGAAGAGCCTTCTCTGGGAAACTTGAATGGGAGAAAAGTCTTTCCACGGAGAGTGGGAACATAGATCCCTGGCAGCACACAACAATCCTGGTTTTCATCTGTTTTCCAATGTCATCATCAGCAACACCACTTCTACTCTCAGTTGAGTCTTGGTTTGAATGGCAAATGATATGGTTACTTTAAATGTAACTCTACACCCGTGACAAGACTAAAAACTGTCTTAATGTCTTGGACAAACTTTGAGGTCCAAGGGTCCAGATTTGGCCACTGCTTCAGGTAAAGATGGAACCTTCTTTGGCCCAAGGGACAATCTGGCTCCAATAAAGTCAATAGTCAGCTTCCCCATCATGTACATCTGTCAGAAGTCCAAGATTGATTCCTGAATTTGTCCCATGGAGCAGGAAAGTTGTCTTGCCCTAGCCAAATTTGAGCCTTAATTGGCATAAACCCAGGTTCAGAATGCTATCTGGCAGCAGTGACTAAGTGACTGGAAAAAAGTATATCTCAAATTTAGACAAATTTCTGTCAGTCAGACTCTGGAAAACCAGAACATTGTCATTTGGAAACAATAGGGTCTAAGTTAAGGAGAGAACAGTAGGTTTATTTATTGTCTCACTTGTTTGCTTTTTCATACAACAAATATTTATTTTTTAAATATTACCACACATTGGGGCATGCTGTTCCTCAAATATAACAGTGTCAGCACAGTTTTTGACTTTACCATGGTGTTGATTCCTCACTGGGAAGTTGGGAAGTTAAAGGATTTTGTTGGAGGAAAGAGTAGAGAAGTGCAGTTCTAGGAATTATGTAGTTTGGAACTTTAAATAGGAAATATTTTGGTCTTATCCCTAATATTTTTGAGGTCTAGGTTATCCAAATTCCATATATACACATAGAAAAGACTTCATCAAATTTCATATATGCACACAGAGACAGACTAGGAAAAGAGAGTTTGATAGAAACTACACAAGTGTTTCTAGTGAAACTACAGAGAAGGTAAGAGATATTTTATTACTATCTTCTTTAAGAACCAGGGTCTTGAAGTTTCAAAAATATAAAGGAAGAGTTCACCAAACTTGTGATCTTATTTTTCATCATGTAAACACTACTTTAATTTCTCCACTGATGAAACAGTATCAACCTTCCCATTAGAGAGTATTTTTTTAGAAAACACTTTGAATATGCACTTGGTGAGTGGTTGTTATATGCAGACAATAAACAAAACCCTGGCGTTCACAGAAGCACGTGGGATTCTGAAAACCCTTTTCTGAGCATATCTTGGGACTAGTGCCCATTATGTACAGCATGTTTGACTTCACATGCATCAGCATATTCACTTTACAGCCCCCTTTGTAAACACAAACTCCACTCTGCAAACTTTCAACTCACATTTTTATTTGTGCATCACACACATCAAAGAACAAAAGATCTGTGGGGAAATTATGCACCACCACATAACTCCTTTTGTCAGAGCACAGAGCCCAAAGAGGACTCCTTAGAGTCTTTTGTTCAAAGCTTTGCTCCTAAAATGAGTTATACCTCCCACTTCCTCTTCATCTTTTATTGTCACCTACTTTGTAGTTCATCTCCTTGTTTGTTCTTTTCTAAATTCTGCCATAAAAAAAGGGCAAAAAAAAAATCTATTAGAAACTGTAGAAAGACTATGACGGGACAATATAAATAATTAATAATAAGGGAAATAATGAAAAAATATTGCACTATTACTGATTTATGCAGTTAATCTGTCAACATGAATAAATCTCCTGAAATGTAGTCAATCTGTCTGTACATGAGGTAAGGACCAAATTTGGCTAGGGAACAAGGTAATATGAAAAGCATAAGCTTAAAGCAATCAGAACTGATGGAAGGGGCTAATGAGAAAATTGATCTGTTTGCATGGTAGGGAAAATGGAAATAATTTCTTGCACATTACCCAAATCAAGCCTTCATAATTAGATGTGACACAAATACAGGTATAACATCATTGCACAGGACATTAGGTTGTACTACAAAGTAATTTAAGTTGGAAATGTAAGTTCTGTTAAGAAATAAGTTCACCAACCTAATAAGCCCAGGAACATTTTCATGACAAAGAAAGAGAGAATCAATAACACTTTTTCTAATTTAAATATTCAGTGTAGCCTGGGAGAACAAAATGGAGAAAAAAAATACTGAAATCTAATTGTATGGCTCCAATTGAGTAAATGTGAATAGTAAACAAGCAGAATACAGATTAAAAATTAAATAGCCCTTTTTTTTTTCTTTTTACCTCAAATTAGTTGTGTTATTGTACATTCATTGGGTACTGGTGAAACAAGGAGAACCATCTAGACAATTCTAGAATTTAAATTAATTGTATATTTATTCTTTTGCAGTTTTATTTAACATTTAAAAAAATACATGAACAAGTCAAAGGCATATGATGTTTGGGAAAATAATGAGGAATACAAAAAGAGTGTATACTGAGATATTAAAACCTGGACCACAGAGAAAATGTAAATATATTTTATTTTGTATTTATTTGCAAGGAATAGAAATAATGTGTGGTTTGGTTTGATTTATATCAACTGGCAATTTAGAATGCTCAAAAGAGAAGTTTGTTCAGTGGTCTTTCAGACGCTTTCACTGTATGTGCCAGCCAATTATCAATTTACTGCCTCTCAGATGTAAGTTCATTTTTCAGTGTCTGGTTTGAGATAATGATCTGGGCTCTTGCAGGATTTTGCCTTGCAGTGAACACAGTGTTCAACTTTGTCAGTAGACGGCGCTGGAGGGGCATCGCAGGAAGAAGAAGGAGGGGTTATCTTCCTGGTCCCAAAGTGCTACTTTTGCTTTTCCTTGCACCTGCTGTATAGAACGTAGTGGTGGGGGAGATGGCGGACATTCTCCCCAACTCCAAGTTCAGAGTGGCAGTCCCTCTATGACCTTGCAGCCCTCCTGATGCGGGCTGCACAATCCAGGACTTCTGCCTGCATTGCCTAGACGCCATCTGCATTCCCACGCACTAACCTCAGCTTGACAGCCTCAGAGGATTGTTTCCCTCGGTCTACCGAACGTGAGCTCCAAGCCTCCTGCAGGACTCGCTGACCCACCACCCTTGTCTCGCCTGAGCTCTGGAATGTTTCTTGCGTGCCCAGTGAATATGGACCAGATGTAGCCCCAACAACCCAGCAAAATTGTCTTCCACCTGTTGGGCTGCAACTCTAACTTCTTCAATGAGATGGGAACCCCATTCTTGGGGATAGGGCCTCCCTTCCGAATTTGTTCTTTCTGAGGCATTCTCTCTCTCTCTCCTGGGGTAGCCTTCAGAGTTCTCTTCACATTTTTATAGGGAACCTAGTGTGTCAGGAGTCTCCAAGACCATCCCTAATTTCCATGATTCACTAGAAGGATTCACAGGAATCAGCATATAGTTGTACTCAGGGTTATGATTTATTACAAGAAAAGAATACACAGAAAAATCAGCAAAAGGAAAAGGTGCATGGAACCAGGAGCAAGGTTACAAGAATCTCTACCCAGTGGGGTCACAGACTCATTTAATTCCTCCAACATCAAATAGAAACAACACATGTGAAGTACTGTCTACCGGGGAGCTCGTTAGAAACTCAGTGGCCAGTGATTTTATTCGAGTCTGGTCACATAGGCACCCTCTGCCTAGTAAATGCCAAAATTGTAGATTCCCAGAGGGAAAGATGGCGTTCAGCATAAAACATATTGTTTGCGTAAACAGCTTAGGTACCGTGAACCCTTCTTATCAAGGATGGTGAAAATCCTTCCAAAACGCAAGTCAAAGTCCAACCTTGGAGCAGGCCTTTCAAGGAAATAGTCTGTGCCTGTTATGTTAACTTTTGTTCTGCATACCCAGCATAGTTTAATGTTCTTTATATTAAACTTCCTTTGTTGAAATTACTGTGTGATTTCTGTCTCTTAATTGGACTTAGACTGATATGGTATATAAGCCACTTTTGGGAACATAGTAGACTTTTTCAATGTTACACTAATTTCTAATCTCTTCAGAAAATATTTAGAAAATTACTCCTGCAGAATACTAAATATCATCAGAAGTTAGCCTCATGACATCAAACAACAACTCAATTTAGACAATTTAGGGAAAGAAATCCGGACAGCTGGTAGCTAGGTTTATGTCTATACCCAAAAGTCACTTTAGACTAAAGCAAGTAAAAAAAGGAACAAGTGTGAAGTCTGTAAAACATGTTCTTGTTTTTATGTGGAAAACTTTTCTTTCAACTATTTTGCTCTATTTTGAATATTCAAATTATTTTAAAATATTCATTAAGGAAAAGGATTGGCTACTTTAAAATTCTATGAGCTTAAACATGGGAAATGGGAAAATGCTAAAACTGGAGATAGCAGAAGCAAAATATATTTTACACATGTCCTAAAAAGCAGGTGGAGAATTGAAAACGCAGAGCGATCACGCAGGGAACTCATTCTGGGTGCTTTCTGATAAGGCAAAACTGCCATCAAACCAGGGCAGGACCCAGACTGCTGCGTTAGCCTTTGAGTTTTATTTATTTGGTGGCATCAAAAGCTAAAAAGCAAAACTGAGTTGAAAAGGGCCATTTTTGTCTGTGGATTTCAAATTCCTTGAATTCTTGGAAAGCAAAACAGAAGAATCCCTGAGTAAAGGCTTTCTGGTAAGTACCTATGAAAAGCTATGATTCCTATACATAACAAGATAAAGAGAGACTGGTATAAGCCTCTCTGGTGTTGCAGAGTAGATAAAAGGTAGAGGCCATCTGTCATGAAAATTCCACTGAGAAAGTAGGTTCTGTTTGGACTTGGCTGGCAGAGAATCAAATAATTTCAGAGGGTAAATAGACTATACTTAAAAGCCAGCCAACCTAACCCTATAATTTTACAGATAAGAAACCAAACACAGGAGAGTAAGTCATATGCCAAAGAAGTACAGCTATTTAAAGGCATTTGCTAGTTAGTAGGAAGCTGGTAGGAACAGAGGTAGTAGCTATAATACACATAAATTCAATGATCTTGTCATAGACCACTTGATCACATCAGAGAACAGACATGTGTGACTCCTAGCACAAGAGAGCTGACTAAGACTGCAATGTGATAGCCATCAAGAGACCTTATGTTAAAGTCATTCAATACTTTTTTTTAATTGAAATATAATTTGTATACGATATCCTATTAGTTTCAGGTGTACATCATAGTGATGTGATATTTATATACATTATGAAATGATCACCACAAGTCTAGTTACCATCTGTCTCCATATCATTATTCCAGTATTATTGACTATATTCCCTATGCTGTACATTACATCCCCATGACTTATTTATTTTATAACTGGAAGTTTGTACCTCTTAATCCCCTTCACCTATTTCACCCACCCCTCAATCCCTCCCTTCTCTGGTAACCACTGGTTTGTTTCCCGTATCTATGCGTCTGTTTCTGTTTTGTTTTGTTTGTTCGTTTGTTTTGCTTTTTAGATTCCACATGTAAGTGAAAGCATACGGTATTTCCTTTCTCTGTCTGACTTATTTCACTTAGCATAAAACCCTCTAGGTCCATCCATGTTGTTATTGAATACTTGAAGCATCAGGGAAGGGGCATCATTTTGGATTTTAGACTTTGTAATCTTTCTTTATCTGGTATATATTCTATAAAAGTTTTTAGAGATAACTTTAATTGTTATCCTTCCTGATGGTTTACAAAGTGTATCTTCTTTAGGTAAACAGCACAACAGATTTGAGAGTTTTTCCTGAGTATTTCAATTTGTCACATGAGATCTAATGCGTATATTAAATGCTTAGCACCAGTACTTTGGACTAACATTCAGCAAGTGTTAGTACTCGTATCTTATCCCATAATATTTTACACCTTCTGACAGTCTATATCATAGCCATCTTTGGTATCTTATAGTAGTAATTTAATTATTGTTTAAAGGTTTAATTCAGCTGCTAAATTACAGACATGATGAACGTGGTCTTGAGGTATTATAGATTTCTTTTCTGAGTTGTTCTCTACTCTCATTTTGCATTTAGTGACATTTCATCCAAGGAAGATTCTTTTCTCCCACATCCCTGCTTACCTTAAATGTCTTCATGAATGGGGAATTGAGATATTATTCACATTGTTAGCCAATTCTGAGTGTAAGAAAGCATATCCTTATAATTAGGCATATATATTTCCATGTAACTTTCTCACATTTGATCTAGCTTTTCCCCATGAGATGGGGGAGAAACAAACAAACAAACAAAAACAACAAAGGCAATCCTTCAAGTGTAGAAAACAGGTATTGTGACCAGGGTAGGGCCTTTCCTCTCTGGACTAAACTTTTTCATTTCATTAAACCTTCTTTGGCGGTATTTTTTCACGCAGTACTCCTGGGCTTCTTCCTTAGAGTACTCTCATATATTCTCAATGTCCCCCCCAAAATGAGAATGCAACAACTGAGCTCAGTGAATTTCATCAATGCAGGATACAATAGCATGTTTCTTGTTTTGACTAGTATACTGCTATTAATGAGTTAATAAATTACTTTAATGTTTTAAACAATGTTTTCACAGTTGCTGAAACTCCTGAGGTGTATTTTCACACAAAAAGCCATAGAACCAGGGCCCCTTTTTTATTGTACTTGTGCAACTAATTTTATGAACATGACTGCATTTCTTAACTTTTATTTCTGTAGATTGTACTTCTTAGATTTTGATGCTTTTTTAAACCCCAATTCCATCATGTGTTAGCTCATCTTTTTTTAATAGATTTAATAAGAAAGCTATTAATATGTTCATTCAAAACAGTGAATGAAAGTTAAAGACCCATGACATTGGTATCAGAATACACTGTGCACCTTGCTGGTACCAAATCCATTTATGTGATGTATACTCCTGGAAATTTAGGGAAGAGCCTTATAAGTACAATCTCCTATTACACTAAAAACTATTCTATTGAATTGCTTTATGGGCACCTTTTAGCATGTTTTCTTAACCAACTACAAACCCTTGACTAAATTCAGCATGCATTTCTCTGGATTTTACACAAAATTAACAAAGAAGACTTTAAAAATGTCATGGAGAAATTAAAATCCTAGATATTGTGTTTATAGTTGTTACTTTATATACAATCCTTGGAAAATGGAAATGAGGCTAGTTTAGAGTTATTTTTTACAGGTATCCCATGTTTTTCTTTATTCTTGATCCTCTCAAAGGTATACATGAGAGAAATAAAATAATCTGAGAGTAACTCTCATTGGAAATCCCCGTAAATACATGCTAGGGAGTCACTGAGGAGAAATGGGGAAAGATGGGATTTATTTGATTTTTCACAAATGGAATCCACTACTGAAAATTAAAGTGCTGTAATGTTTCCAAAAATTGAGAATTATTCAATCAAGAATGAAATTTGGACACTACTCTTGGAAATACTGAAACCAGGAGTTATTTGTTGCCAAAACCTCTCAAGTTCTATGGAAATAGCACATCCAGTGACAGAGGAACAGATTTGATAACAATATAATAGCAAAAAACAGTGGAAATATAGTTAATTAAGAGTGGCAGGTGAAGGGAGGGCATAAGATCCTATTGTTGAGGCAGAAAGCCTCATTCGTTTTGGTGGAGCCAGGATTCAGACCCCGGCATTTGGACCCCAGAGTCTGTGTTCTCACATCACCATACTCCTTGCTTGTAACTAGTATCTCAATGTAGAGACAGAAGGTGGTGATCTGTTTGGAAAAGAGCTGTATGAGGAATCCAGAGATTAGAGTTAGAAAAGGGGTGCTTACGGCCGGCCTGATGGCTCAAGCGGTTGGATGCACGGGCTCCGCTGCGGCGGCCCGGGGTTCGCCCGTTCGGATCCCAGGCGCGCACCAACGCACTGCTTGGCAGGCCATGCTGTGGCGGCGTCCCATATAAAGTGGAGGAAGATGGGCACGGATGTTAGCCGACGGCAAGTCTTCCTAAGCAAAAAGAGGAGGGTTGGCAGATGTTAGCTCAGGGCCGATCTTCCTGACAAAAAAAAAAAGAAAAGGGGCACTTAAAAAATGACCTATATCATTAACACATTAAGCACTCATTATCGATCATTATCATTTAATCATTATCAATTACTTATTATCAGACTGGTACAGGTAGATTCTTCTAACCACATCTAAATGAAAGAATAAATAACCCAATAACTTCTGAGGATCTGCTATTAATACCAGAAATGCCAAATAAATTGTATCCCTGTTTAACACGTGTTTGACATATTTTGTTTTATTGTATACATTACAGGTATAATAAGAAATAAGATTATGCTTATTAAGACTTTATAACCCCTGGGAGTCTGTTTTCTGACAACATGATTGGATAATGCAAGAACCTGCAGTTGGGGGTACTAGGTCCTGACCATCTGGGGTCTGTAAATCATGTGGTAGATTCTGGCTGCACTCACTCTGCATTTAATTATTAAATAAATTTTATATTATCATCCATAGTGCTGCCTTAGTTGTTTCCAAGTAATCCAGTTTGTTGTGCTGCAAAGCATCAAGTTAATCTATCAGAATACACTTAGACATAACCGTTAAGTTCTAGGAAAACCCAACCAATATGGTAGTAACTTAGACCAACATTAATTGAATAATGATATAAATTTGATTATTAAAATGTATCAGGGACTATGCTAAATCCGTATATGCTTTGTTTCATTTCATCCTCAGAACACCCTTATGAACTACATAATTATTACCCGTTTTTCAGGAGATGCACTAATGCTTAGAATTGTTAAGTAACTTGATTGAAGTTACATAGTTAGTGTTTGACTAACCTAAAGTCTCTTACTCCAGTCTTCCCAGTTTCAATCAATCTGCTAGTCTTATATCCTGTAAGTTAGAAAACGTTAGAGAATTAGTATAGAGCAGGTCTCTTAATACAAGTCAAGTAAACATCTCGTGTACTTTCTTAATAATTTATTCTAGTTTCCTTTCTCGGATTCTTCTAGGATTTTACAATAAATAATATCAGACTCAATAATCTTAGGTTGAGAAAACAGCTGTCTAATGGAACTTTCTATGATGATGGAAATATTAAGTTGTGTGGTGTTCAAAATTATACCCAGTAGACTTTGTAGCTATTGTGCACTTGAAATGGGGCTAGTACTACTGAAGAACTAAATTTTAAATGTTATTTAATGGTAATTAATTTAAATTTAATTAGATGCATATGGCTATTGGTTACCATATTGAACAGTGCAGTTCTAGAACATAAATTTTCCACTTTTCAAAATAGAGTCATTTCATTATCTAAAATTGGAATTATAGATCTTGTTTTTCTAATAGCAAAATCATTTCTTAAAATAAATGTTATGCAGAACCCCAATGTATAAATTAAAGAGTCAAAATGCCATAATTTGACAGTAATTGCTAAAAATCTTGGGGGGCTGGCCCAGTGGCATAGTGGTTCAGTTCTCATGCTCTGCTTCAGTGGCCGAGGGTTCGCAGGTTCCGATCTTGGGTGCAAACCGACTCACCGCATCAAGCCATGCTGTGGAGGCATCCCACATACAAAATAGAGGCAGATGGGCACAGATGTTAGCTCAGGGCCAACCTTCCTCAGCAAAAAGAGGAAGATTGGCAACGGATGTTAGCTCATGGCCACGCTTCCTCAGAAAAAAAAAAAAATATATATATATATTGTAGAACTCCTTCAACCTTTTATGATTTCTTAAAAGATTTGTAAGATTGGTTTTATAATTAACTCATTTTAAAAAATACTTCTCAGGAGCTTATCAATGTGCTATTAACAATGGTATTAACATTAATAAAACACAAATCTTGATGTTGTGTAACTTACAATTTGGTTGAAAGATTTTTTTTAAATCCAATATTGCAAATATAGAAATAGAGTGCTTTAAATGCTGTAGATGACACAAGTATGGAGTGCAGTGGGGGGAGTACACAATGGAAGGAGAAGGAAAGCTTCACAGAAAACAAAATATGTAGGCTAAATCTTGAAGAGTAGCATGAATCAGAAGGACAAGGGATGTGGATACAGGAAGCACATTCTGAAAATACAAATTCTTTCAGTATTCTAAGTAGTAATTATTTGAAGACATGAATCTGTTTTCACTCTCCATGGGCCAGGTAAAATTTTATCTTATTTGTTGAGTTTTATTCTTTATCATAATCATTTCTTCTTTTTCCAATTGAAAAATAAATGTCTGAAAAAAATGAGAAACTAAATAGAATTTGAACACTTTTGCTGTCTCTGTTATTTAGATTCTTCAGGACACATTTTTCAAACTTGAAAGGAAGATCAACTTTTATCCCCTTGCTTTTCAACATACCTGGCAAAATGGAAAACAGAGATGTGTTCCATTGGGAATATCATGAAAATTTTATGTAGAATTATATGCTCCTGAATATCATGAGCTAAAAAAGGTCATTAAAACAACAATAATTTATTTGTGTGGGAATTTACAATTTTTAATGACTTGCATTTTTATCTAATTCATTATATAAGGTTGTAATGGACAAATAATTGTTTTTTGTCAAATAATGATTTCACATGTTGTTTGAAAACGTGAAAAAACAAGTGACCCCTGCTTATTGCAGAAATTTTTGCTGTTTTAGAAGTTTGTGTTACTAATTACAAGAGGCAGGTAATCTCAAGAAAGATTAGACATCTAGAGAATAAAAGACAGTTTTAACAAATAACACCTGATTCCTAAACAACCGATTCTTTTAATTCTTAAACAATTGAGCTTGAAGAAAGAGTAATGAATAATAAGAAAGAAGGATTGAAAAGAAAAAAATAAATTAACAGCAAATGAGCAATAAGGCACAGAATATTTTTAAAATAATAAGAAAATCTCAAGAGTCAAGAATAGCTAGTTGTAGAAGTATAGGGACTCAGACTAACCCAATTAAAGATCTTTTGTCAATAATGCTCAGAATTACATTCTGCAAAACATTAAAACTAAATACCATAGGTAAGAACTTTTATAAATAAAGAGGAAAGATGAGAATTGCATCCTCAGAGGAAAAAGAGTATATAAACAGTTATAATTATTAAGTGGGAAAAAATCTCCTTTAAAAATCAACATCTGCTGAAATTCTTATATAATAACTGTACTTATCATGTTCTTTTCTCAAATATTGTTGTATTAATGCTGACATTGTCTATATATTTTCCTGCAAGTTGACATAAATATATGGGCTACAGACTGTAGGGAACTCAAAGAGTATTATTTCTTGATGTTCATTGGTGTCTAGCTGATTTATTTTTGAACACTCTGCTATGTCTATCCTGATGGCATGTGCTATAATGATCAATGTGAATGAGATGTCTTTCCTGACCGAGCCAATATAAAAAGCATGAAAGTGAAACATTGCAGAAGGGTAAAGTCATTTTTACTTCTGTTTGGGAAAAAACATACTTTACTGCCTTTGACCTTTTAGTGTTTTCTTGTGGTTAGCCATCACATCATCCAATTCTATAAAAAACAATCATTTCCAAAGTGGCATAAAATAAACTGAGATGTCGGGTAGACGATGAAAGCATTCAGTAACACCCAACATACAGCAGAAAAGACAAATTTGCAAATCATCTACTACAATGTATTTTTGCTTAAAGCTTTCATTATATCAAGATTTTAAATATATTTTAAGGTGCTTTCTAATAATTCCCGTGGTAGGATTTCTGATGTTCTGTTATTGTCATGCATTCTTTTTGTATTTTCATCCAGGACTAAATATCCAGCTAGATAAAAGTAATTAAATGCAAAATGGGGTCCAGTTTAATTAAGATGATTATGAAATTGTGGAATTCAAAGAACAGTAATGTTTATTTAGTTTCAAATTATTTTTAATTTATTTAACTGTGTTATTGTACATAAGTCTCACATAATCCTTATTTATAAAGGGGAAACTGAGTTGATTAAGATGCTTGCTCAAGGTCAAATACTGATAAATGATTTAGTAAGGTCTTTCTGATTCCTGAATCCTGTCTATCCTATATATAATATTTATATACATATATACACACACGTACACATACACATATATTTCCTTCTAAATATTTAAATCAATAACTCTCAATGTAAAACCCCTGTGGTCATCTAATCCACCCTCCTTGGTTTTGGTTCAGGAAACTGAAGGACAAAGAGATTATGTGAGAAGTCCAAGGTCAATGAGTGAGTTGGTCTGAGCTCGACACATCTGCCGATCTTTCTTGAGAGGACTTTCCATTACATCGTGCTGTTTCTGTATATTACCATAGTTTTTTGCCTCTTCAACTTAACATGTTTGTGTGTTGTTACTGAGGTGTGAAAATACAAATTTTCTGCCACTTGGCTAGCATTAATAATGACTCCAGATAGTTATGGTTCAGTGGTTCTCAACCTTAGTTGTGCTCCAAAATCAATCACTATGTATAATTATTGTAATACAAATGGTTAAACATCATCCTTGGATTTTCTGATTTAGTTGATCTAGGTTGAGGCTGGAGAATCTGTATTTTAACGATGTGCTACAGGTATCGTCACGAACACAATAGCAACAGCAGTAATCAGAGCTAACACATAACCACTTAACGAAGCTTTAAAAGTGTCAAGCACTGTCTAAGCCCTTTAAACATATTAACTCATTTAATCCTAAGAACAACCTCATCATTCGGGTACTATATGCACGCAATTTTCAGATAAGGAAACTGAGACGGAGTTTGGGTGATTGTCGCAAGGTCACGGAGCCAGCGAGTGCAGAAGCTGGGATTAACCATCCATGTCCTGCAGCTCTGTGCTCTTAAGTGGTTTTACATTCTTTACTCAATCTCACTGCATCTCTTCATCAGGGGAGGAAAAAAACCTTTTAGGTAGATGGAATCTTAATGTTATGTTTATTTGCATATTAAAGAAAAAACAACCTTTGAGAAGTTAAATTTCTTTTTCTAGTCACAAAACTAGTACGTGAAAGACCTGATATGCTGCTCCAGATCCAGCATTCTTTCTCGAGAAACATTATATTTCAGTCATAGCAATTTTGTTTTTCTCTAATTGTGATATTTAATGGGGGCTGTGTTATTCATAATTATTAGTTGAAAGCAACAGAAGCAATCTTTGGTTCTATGATGCAAAAAGAGTTGAGCAGAAATATATTGGAAAGCTCACAATTGATTAAAAGGTGTCTCAACTGCTCAAGTTCCAGGAACAGCATCCCAAAACTCTCCACAAACTGGCCTGAGGTGAAAACAGCTCGTACAGTTGCTGCCTCTATGATGCTTGGCTGCCAAGAACTCGACTTGACTGCAACCAAACTCTGCCAGCACTGACATCAGTTCTGGGACCAGAAGTCAAAATTGTAACCACTATCACTCCCGGAAATCCACTGTCAACTAAATGAACCCTACACAGGGTGTTCCTTACTACCCAAGTGGATGGCTGCCAAATCAAGTTTCACTTGGGCAAGTGAAATTGTTGGAATCCTGAATTGTGGTCCGGTGTTGCACCACAAAGCAGAGTGAGAACGTGAATTCCCTGGCTTCTACCTCGGGGAGGTGGGGCTCCTAAAGCAAGCAAAACATAGCAAGGTTATTCAAAAGGTGACAGGAAGCCAGAAAAATATGGGGAGTCAGAAAGGGATTAGGGAAGAATGACTTTCATGCAGACAGACATTTGAAACCTAAAATCGTGGACTATTAGTTAGATAAAGAATATACAACTAGGAGGCTCCTTTAAAAAATACATTTTGGGGCCAGCCCCATGGAGTAGCAGTTGAGTGCACGTGCTCTGCTGCTGGCGGCCCGGGTTCGGATCCCAGGCAGGCACCGATGCACCGCTTGACAGAGAGAGAGTTGTTTTCCGATTTTGCATCTTGGATTGGAATGCTTTTGATAGTTTACGGTATATTGAAAAAATAATAGATTCTGGGAGAAAGACCTTGATTTCCAAACTACTCCCATTCATTGCTATCACTGTAGTCCTGGGTAAATTTTTGCTACCATTCAAAAAGCCATGTCTCTACCAGGGAAATAGAAATAGTACTTACTTCACAGGGTTAAATGAGGATTAAATGAGAAAGTGCAAGTGATATACCTGACACCAAAATATTAGTCCAATTTCTCCATCCCTTTTGGAAAATTTTGCATTATACTGGAAACACTTTGAAATCAATACTATTAATAAAGAAATAAATATATGCAATTATTCTATCATGACCTTCCAAAGCAGACTTGACTACTACACCCTTTATGACCACAGCACTAAAGAAAAGACATCTATCATAACTCCTGCTTCCATTGCTCTTTTTTTTTTTTTAAGTATCTATTAATCTTCTTTGCTAGATCCTATATCCCTTGAAGGCAGGGAGAAACTGTGAGACACAGACAGATGATTGCCTACCAAATCATACATTTTTCCTTTCCTAGTCATTAATAGGATCCTGATTTTATTCATTGAGATGATGAGGCCTGCTGGAAGCCTACAGAGTACAGACCCTATTAAAGCCACTATGTCGTGTGACTAAGTGCTGAGAAGTGTTTTGTGGAACTGCAGGAAACGTGTGTTAAAAGGTTAGGGTACTTTTTTGTTTTTATAAATTCCTTCTAAAATTTTTTTGAGGAAGATTGACCCTGCACTAACACCTGTTGCCATCTTCCTCTTTTTCATTTTTCTTCCCAAAGCCCCAGCACATACTTGTGCATCATAGTTGTAGAGTTGTAGTTCTTCTATGTGAGATGCCACCTCAGCGTGGCTTGATGAGCCATAAGTAGGTCTGCGCCCAGGATCCAAACCGGCAAACCCCAGGCCACCGAAGCAGGGTGTGCGGACTTAACCACTACGCCACTGGGCTAGCCCCCGTTAGGGTACTTTTCAATTTTATTTCTCCTTCTGCCTTCCTGCCCCTTGGACAAAGGATGTAACAGCTGAAGCTCCAGCAGCCATCTTGGTCCAAGAGGTAACCTTGAAAATGAAACTCACATGGGACAAGGAAGAGAAACAGAAGGAACCAGGGACCATGATGACTTTGGATAGCTGCAGTATCAGCACTACACTGCCTCTCTCTGCACTTAGACATGAGAGAATAAACATTTGTGTCTTGTAAACACTATAAATCGAATCTCCAAACTCAATATGTAAGTGATCCTCGCTGTCTCCTGTTGAAATGTGCATTCCCAGTACTTATCACAATGCCTGACAGATAGTGGGTATTTAATAAAGGTTGGATTACTGAATTCATCTATAGCTTTAAGCCAAATATAAGTGACTCCTGACTTGTCTATTACTTCATTTGAATAGTTACTATAATTAAAAATTTCCCATCTAAAAAGAGAATAAATCGAATAGTCTTCTGAAGATGAGAAAAATATCAGATTTTTATTTACCTTTTCTAAATATAATTGTACTCAAATGAAAAGTAAGTGAATTAAAACTGACTTGTCTATATCTGCTTATTTTTCTATAGCTTTTTTGGAAAGCATGTGAAGTATTCTTTTTAGATAACTTTTGCTAGTATGCAACAGACCAAAAAGAAATTTCAGAAGAGGAGTTTGCTCAATCGTGTGCATTCACTATTTGGGGTGGAAAATTTGGGTCTAGCATGAGCATTGTTTGGAAAAGAAGCTCTAAAAGAAATATGAGTTATAGATATAAAAATTTAATATATGAGTACACATAATCTATTTACCTTTTCTATTCTCCCTCTTAAAAAAAAAAAAAATCCTGAGTATGTCCTTTGAAGGGTTCCCTTACATTATTGAGACAGGGATGGGAAGGGAGTGGGACATAGGGTATAGTTGGAGAACTGACTTTAGATACAAAGGAGGGACGTCTGATATAAAAGAGGGAATAGAGAGTTTGACAGCCAGTGGAGGTAGACACGTGGCAATAGGAATAGGGTAGGAAAAGGGTGAGGGACTTCTGGCGTGATGGCTGTTTTCTATGGAGGGATATGTTCAGCAGAGCAAGTGTGTGGTTTTGTGTTGTTCAAATCTTACATCTCTTTCTGAAATGTTTGTCCATTTGATCTATCTTACTGATAGAAGTTTGCTAAAATTTCAATCTATGATAGACATAAATTTTCTTTTTCATCTGTCAATATTTGCTTCATATATTTTGAAACTATTTTGTAGCACCAGAGCTCTACCTTCTTTTTGGCTCCATCTATTAGAAACTTTTCATATATTTTATACAGTCGACCTATGTTTAGATACCCAATATTCATTCTTACATTGCAGACTTTTGTTGAGATCATTTTCCTGAACGTTAAAGTTTATCATAGGCTGGATCCAGTTTACCTGCCTTCCCAGATTTGGTTGGCCCATTTGCCCTCTGGGCCTCAGCATTTTGTTATATTGAAAGACCCTGTCACTCATTGGCTGGTTTCACCTAATCTCTTCAGACCTCTGGCTGTCTGAACCTTCCTGGGGTGAGGGCCCAGCTGCAGGACAGCCTTCTGATCACCCTGCTTCTGTGGTGACTCAGGAGGCTAATACCTAGTCTGACTTGACATGACCCATGGAGGCTATGAATATTCCCTCCACTCTGAGATCACTTATTCTGCTTTCTTCTCATGTTTGGCTTCTGGAAACTTTTCTTACTTTATTACTATATATATGCACATACATAAACATATATACTTCATTAGTATATATGTACGTACACACACATATAACACACATATACATGTGTAGGTATATGTGTGCGTGTGTAGATATATATATGATATTTTCTACGAGGACAGTTTTTTCATGATAGCAAATGTGGATGATATGGCTTTAAAGAGAAATTATTTTTCTTATACTTTTCAATTTTCTTATTTTGAAAATAAACTTATCTCATTTCAATGAGCAGAAATGCCAATGAAATTATTTCCAAAAGGAGAAACAAAAATATGGAATTATCAAATCATATCCAAAATAACATCTGTTTCCTAATACACTTTGAATTTGAAATAATTATATTTGGCTCAAGAAAATATTGCCCCTTCTTATAGTATAAAATAAGAGCTTTTTGGTGGTGAAACGGATCTGTGAACAACTTCCATTTTTCAGATGTGAATTTAAAAATATTAATTTAGAAATAAAATATTTTAAAAATCAAATGGTTGTATAGCTAAACATACTTTTTTCTAATATTAAGTAAATGTCCTCTAATTTCATTGTTTCTTTATATATAAGTACCTTATAAGTTATCTATATTTTGTGTTTTAATAAACTAATTTGAGAATATTCTGCCATAATTCTTCAAATAAATGATAAATATAATTTAGTATAGGTAAATGAGGTCAGAGATTATGAAGAGAAAATTAATAACTTATATGCAGATGACACTTCATAACATGGCTTATCTGGGGAATATCTTAGATTCGAAGTTTTCATTGCTCTAGAGGTCTGTAACAGCATTAAAATACATTTCTTGATTATAAAGTAATTACATTTTTTCATCACCATGGAATCACTTTACTAAAAATGTAGAAATGAAAGAGAATTGAAATGCTTATAACATGTACCTAAGTACTTCTGAAATATCAGAAGGCAATCACTGACTCCAAATAATCAAGTGAAAAAAAACCAACAAAATTTATGAATAATATAAGTAAATATAATTATTGGGATGATGGCTTTTATAAAAATAATTGTGTGAGAATACATATTTTATAATAATAAAAAGATAATATGTACTGAAATATTTCAAAGGCATGTTTCATTAATGAATTGGAGAGCTCTAATGTGGGGACCAGGTATCCGCATGCACCAAAGCAATGTGGTGATTCCCAGGTGAACCAATGTTGAGATCCACTGGTTTAGAGTATATAGGGTATGCAGGGCTATACCTCGAATTTAGTACTTAGAATTTTATATTTCTATCAATGGGTGGCCATTGGAAGGTTTAAAACAGAAGACGGATATCTGCTTTAAAATGACCTCTGTGTCTATAGTATGGAAGCAAGGAGAATAGAGGGGCATGGAGATGAGTAGATGTAGGAATAGCAATTAAAAACCATCTCAAACTCCCTGGTGCAGAGGAGTTCCAAATAATTTACACAGATACTCTGCCCTCAAAGAGGTGGAGCTTAACCGGTTACCCCTTAAGTGCAGGCTGTACGGAGTGCCTTCCTAGATTAGAGTATAGGAGGAGAAAAAAAATTAAGTAAATGTGCAGTGGAGAAACTCAACAAACACTACCTAACCCAGGTGATTAAGGTTAACATTGACAGTGGTAAGTTATGTTAATAACATGCACCCCTTGATAGGATATGATGAGAATGGCATTTTACTTCCATGGTCTTCCTCCCAAAAACCCACAACCTGTGTTGAAACATGAGAAAAATTCTTCGAAACTGTCAAAGTTATCAAAAACGTAGGAAAGTCTGAGAAATTGTCACAGCCAGTGATTACAAAGAGTGAGGGAGGTTTAGAAGAACTGATTAAGGAGTAGAATGAGGAATGCTAGGGGCAGTGAAGGAGAATCTGGGTGCTGGATGGAAACCATGACTTTCAGTTAATATCAAATGGAATTACTCCTTGATCTTTTCTCACAGTGCTCAGCAGCTTGGGGGAGCTAGGAACTGCAATGATAGAGCCAGTATATTCAGTTTAAAGATGATGGGGCAAGGCGGTTAAAATTAAAGAACTCATTTACTAAGGAAAATGCATGAGAAATGCATAAATTGACAATATAAATACTGAATGAACACTAAGGTGAAAAGCGGGCGTATGAGGAAGTCGATTAATGGATCAAGCTAGATAACAAGCCAGGATTAAAAATATCTAATGAATTTGCCGTGGCAAGACAGACAGGGAAATGAGAAGAATCATTTTACCAAAATGGTAAAAAAAATATAATAAAAATAGCATAGAAATCAATAAAACAGAAAAGAAGGCAGGTTTGACTGAAGTAATTTTGTGTTCTAACAAGCACATAGTTTGGTAAATGATAACAGCAGATTGATAGTGGCTTTCACATTTAGAGTGAGGAATTTAATTCAGCAATGTAACCAGAATGTCTTGTGCCTCTGGGTGAAAAGTCTCTGACAGGCCCCAGCTGGCTTCAAGATGGCTCTCTGTTTCGGGACTTGGAATCTGCCTATGCCCACCTCTAGGACCTAGGTTATTAAAAACCTGACCTCAAGGGTGAGTAATTCTTGGTTTGCTCCCAGCTTCTCCAATCTGCTGTAAGGTCTCTGTTCCAAAGTCTCTCTTTTGGCCTTTCCTCAGTACAGTAAGAATCCTCTTCTTTTTCTCCCAAAATTTAGCAACAAGGAGAATTCTGGTAAAGATTAAGTGTGTTCAATAAATTTGTGTATAATTGCTTAAACAATGTTATAGCTTACCTTGTGTCCTTGTTCTCCCCTCTCAACCCTTATTATACGGCTGCAAAGGTTTCTGGTATCTGCATATGTGGGCAGAGACCTTCTTTTTTCCCTAGGAACTTGTGGTTTAGTACTTCATTCAAATTAAGGCAACTCTTGACATTGCCATGTGCTCTTTCAAGTTCAAGAGTGATTCTCAGTGGTTGCACATTGAAAAGACCTGAGGAACTTTCAAAAATTGATGCCTAGGCAGCATCCCTCTTGATTTAGATTTAATTAAATTGGGATGGGCACAGGCATTGATTTTTTTTTTTTTTAATTTAACAACGATCACCCAAGAGTTTATAATGTACAACTAGAATTGAGAACCACTGAGTTAGACCTTCCAGTAGAGAAAGAGAGGCATTAAGGCTTCTATACTGTCTTTTAATTCCCATTGATTCTCTACCTTCAAGGTTTTCTTTGACCTTACCTCCCCACTCCTTATCTCCAGTAACATTTCAGCAGTATTTCTACCTAAGATTCAAGTATTTATTTTCTATCCTTCGTTGTGCAGTCCCACAACTTTCTCTCTCTTCTGTGAGCCTGTGGGCTAAATCTGGTGCCCATTGGCTTGAGCTCAGACCTGTGAAGATGAGGACCAGGCAGGGATGCCTGCCAGGTATCTTGAGTGCATCAGAATAGTTTCCATATCTCTTTCTCCATTGAGGGAAGATGTCATTGTATTAAGAATTTACATAGCATTATCAGGATGGTGTTTTTTAAACTTTCTCAATCTACTGAAATACATAATGTGATATATATCTAGTTTCTCATTATAAACATTCCATTTAGAATAGTGCATCTCCTCAATTTTGATCTCAAGAGTAGTTGACATAATTTACCTTTGACTTTTAAGTTGTATGTCAAGAACCATGAAGACTCTTGTCAGGTGATTCTCCAATTGCTTGCATCATGAGTCTAACAACTTGGCCACCATGGTGAGTTGCACTGCTGGCTTTCCTGGGTGATGATTTAATTAAAGGAGCAGCTAGATACTGCACCTGAGATTCCAGAGTCCTGATGATAGATCTGAAAATCTCACATGAGTATTACTAGATCTCCTTGGGTCAGCTGTGCTGTCACCCAAGCCCTGCCTGAAGACCAGTTTCTGCCATGGCATGAGGAAGGAGGGGACCATAAATAAGACTAAGTCTAAAATGTGTGAAGAATAATGTGGAGTTTTACTTATAGTTTTTTGATGAGGCAGGAAAGAGAGACCTCAAATTGAGTGTGGAAGGAGGTGCAATACATAATATGTCCTATAACAAAACTTTCTAAATTAAGCTTTAAACGTTTCTAACAGTGGTGATATATCTAGGGATGCGCCAGCTCATAGGAAAATGTCCAACTGGTTTGCCACTTTGCTGGCACTAAGCAAATGTCCAGTGCCACTTTGCTTAAGGGTGGATTTTCCCTTCCTGGTGCTGACCCACCATCAGGTCTCCAATTTCCCACCATCTATTCAGAGCTCTTTGGAAAGTGAGTTGTCCACAGGCAAAGGAGGAGTCTGATGGAGGAAGGTGAGGGGAGAAAAAGACGATGAGGTTTTAAGGCTCTGGATGATGAATGGGTAATCTCTTATCAGGCATTTTAATCCCCTTTCTGCTTCTCCAGTCTGCATCAATTACAGCAGTGGTGACCTCTGGGGAAACATTAAAAGATTTTCCTCAGGATTGACCTTTCTCGAAAGGAGGGGAATGAAGAATTATGTGTTTATAACATAATATTTGTCTCTGTCATGATTAGATATGCCACACAAAACCTTTGAAATTTCTTAAGTTGGCAAATGGCGTGAAGAAAATGATATTTGGGGAGGACAACATCTTTATAGCATTATGAAGAGGTCATGGATTGACCGCAACTGCCCGCAGGAGAAGTTGTTACAAAACTATAACTGCAGATGAAGTGCAAGTTGACTAAATGAAATTACTAAGTTAGGGTTTGAGTAAATGTTAGAGAGAATTTGACTTTGAGAGAGAGTTCATAGAGAAAAAAAATCTTACAAAAACAAACAAATAAAAGAACTTCCAGATTTAAAATTATATCTGTATGGAGACAAGGAAGAGAGGAGTCAAAATAACTTCAATGTTTCTAGACTGTACGGTGGTACCATATGGTGAATTTGATCATCACAAGGCGATCCTGGCCTCTGTTTCTCTGAGAGCGTTGACAGCTCCGTCCCTCGGTTGGCACTCAGCTTCTGTGTCCACAATACCCACAAGCCTTTTCTCTTCACCTAACGATATTCCATCTGGTGCACTAAAAGTGGATGTCATACAAATATATATGCTTCAAAACGCTCCAAAGATAACCCACCAAGAGAAGGCTAGGGGACTGTTTTCCTCTCTTATTTTACTTTTAAGCTCAATTAAGAAGGACTTTTTATCCCCCTCTGTGTCGTCGCCTTTTATCTTCTCTTCTTCTCAGGTTCACTGTTGTATTTTTCTCCTTCATGCTAAGATAGTGGTACAGAATACTGATGAGAAAATGCTTATTTTAAGGCCGCTCATTTCTTTGAGCACAGCAAACCTGATCTGCATTTTTACAGATGTTCCTCTGGTCTGACCTCAGCCTTCTGAGGGTTATGGGGAGTCCCAAAGCAAAAGGAAAAAAACAGAAATTTCACACTCCAAGTTCTCCCGGATTGGCAAAGGAGGAGTTAGAGAGCAAACTAGTCTACATCAAAAGCAATCGCCGGAGGCTATAGGATTTTTATATTATTCTTAAATTAGTTTCTCTATATAACAGTAGGTCCAATTTTCAAGACAATCACGTTCAATGAACACTTTTTGTGGGGGGGAGAAGAAGGAAAAGTGGATGATGTGTAGGAGCAGGATTGGGCCCTATTTTGCTTTGAGAAATGTTCAGATGACTAATGTGAAAATACATTAAAATAATAGTGGCTTGTCTTAGTATGAGAAACTCTGCAGTTCTTTTGAAATTGAAATTACAAGCACGGTTGAAATTCTTTCTTTAATGGACCTCTATTATTTTTCAGAATCTGAATCAAATTGATGCATAAGGGTAGTTTTATAACACTCTCACATTGGAAACCTCCAAAATAGTATATAGATTTTTTTCACTGGTTTGATAAGATTTGCAAATATCTATCACTTTTGTCTAATTTAAGATAAATTTACAATTGAAAAGAGAATGGATAATTTTCCAAAGAAATTAGCATTTGCCTAGCTGTTATGATTCAAACATTTCAACAGTAAAGGCCATTTTACTGTTTGAAATCTTTCTGGTGTTTGCAAGAAATGAGAGAAGCAGCATAAATAGTAGGTTTGTGTTGACTCTACTGTGGGGAACCCAATGGAAGAAATTCAGCGAGGCAGCCTGCATTCATCTAAGGAGGTGAAATCAGACAACAAAGTGAGATCCAGTTATAGGTAAAAGCTAAGTAGGCGAACACTGATGTGGCAGGAATTAACATCAGTAACTCACATGTCTATATGTTTACTGTTATAGGAGCTCTCCTATTAAAATATACGGTCTGGATCTGAAGGACAGTGGGTCACTATTTTTTTAATTCCTTATAGTACCTAACATATTATTATGTGCAGCTTGAAACACTCAAACATAAATAAGTAATTGAATAAACTGTATCCACACATTCTTTATTGGATATGTTCATATCCACCCATCATGCTCAGCACACTGCGTGCGCACGCACACACACACATTTGGGGATGAAGTTAACCATGAATGGGGAGAAGGAAGATATGACAGAACATAGAGCACTGGTATCTGGAAATCCAGCCAAGTAATTTGGGACAAAAACAGTCCCTGAGCCACTAAATGAAGTTTTGGTCTACTTCACAACTGTCCCCAGAGTCATTTATATTTTGGGTGCTCATATATGGAATATTATAATAATGTAAGCTGCCTATATATTTCCAAGTGATAGTAAGAAGAAATACATATACATTTATATATATGTGAATTATGTAAACTTTCTTTTTGTTTATTCACTCATTCATTCAACAGGTATTATAGTCATACCAATTATGAGGCACTGAAGAAACAAAAATGAATAATATGTACTCCCTCACCTCAAAATGTTTTAATTCTTCTGAGAGATGTAGAAAAGTAAACAGATATTTGCAATGCAGACTTAATCCAGTCTTGAAGGATTAATTTTTTTTCAAATGTGTCTACATATAGCCTTATAATTTTTTATAATGTGCTTCTAATCATTTTTAATTGAGCTTTGAGCTTGCAGGTGTCAATTTAAATGATGAATGCTGGAGAGTATCTATCAAGGGGAAAATTACCCTGAAAATATTTTGCCAGGCTGTTATGGACATTTTGCGATAACCCTGAAGTCTTGCGTATCCCTGATAGTATTCCAACACAGAATAGAACAATAGATGCTCATACCTGGGAGGAAATTCAGAGATTAGTTAATTCAATTCATTTATTTCACAGAAGAGAAAACTTAGATTCAGAGTTTATATTTGCTGACCAAGATTACAGAACTCCTTAATGACACAGCTAACAGTAGAGTGTCATTCTTGACACACGATGTTAAATATAATTTATATCTCACAATCATTTCTAAAAGACTGAATGATTATAAATACATATAAAAATGAAGGAATTCACAGAATTAAATTAAAAGCATGAATCATAGTTCATTTATACAAGTTGATTCTACTTTTATTAAATACCTAAACATCAATACTATTCTTTTTTTGTGTGTCTAGGTTAATCAAACCAGAAACAATTAAATGGGCTAAAATATATTATAAAAGATTAATTCTGAACATGTTGATGTTTTCTCTTATAAACTTTGTATTTATATTTCTGGTAACATAAGCTTACAATGAAACAAGGACACAAATGGTCACTAACGGTGACTTAGTGACACTAGGAAAAATTAACACATTACATAGATAATAGTTGGAAAAAAATCACCTGAAAATTAATTTTACTCAGCAATATGTAGTGTTTATTAGGTGCCAGACATGATACTAAGCACTTTAAAAATATTATCTCATTAAACCCACAATAAAATTGGATCCCAACGTAGGTCTAAAACAATATAGAAAAGAGTCTGCAAATATAATCAATCTGTACCTTAAATAACAATGTTACTCTGACTAAAAATATAAGTTGGGAATAGAAGGATAGGAGAGAGGAGGGTAAAGCTGTTAAAATGTAGAGAAGAGTTGACCTCCCTCCTCTCTCCACCCACAAAATGTATATATTGTTCTCACTGAATCTTATTTCATGCACAGGTTTGGAGCAGCAGAGTGTTCCTGTCTGGTGGGTGGAAATGGCTCTACAGGGCTGGTATATAATTATTTATTAGCTATCCCATTATCCCATTTGTTCCCTTTATGCATTAAGATTACCAAATTCACTTTCCTAAGCTCTGATGTCATATTCACCCTGCAAATAGATACAGAGAGAATGATCTCTTCAATAAATGCAAATATTGTCGAATAAATAGTGTGTATAATTTAAGACACCTGACGCATTCATCTTTTCGTTCTTTCTGTCATTCTTTAATTCCTTTAAAAAATAAATTCTGCCTATTGACTCTCCAGAAATTCTGCCACATGTCAGTGACACAGAAATGAAGGACGACAGATATATGGCCCCTTCATAAATCCCACAAAGCAAGATAACATATAGAAGAGGAAGGCAGGCTAAAAAACGAACAAACAAATAACAAAATGAGTTGACTATTATAAGAGAGTTATATCTAGAAAGCAGTTTGGCACAAGGGAAGAATTCCAAAGCCAGAGAATCATTTGCAGTTGAGCTAGCATTTGAGCTGAGACTGGAAGGATTTCACAGTTTGTCAGTAGAATGCTTGGGAGAGGGTATTCCATTTAAAGAAAAGAGTTTGTGAGAAGAAATGAATGCCTGAGTTAGCAGAAACTACAAATAGTGGAGTTTTCCCATAGGATCACTTATAATTTAATAAGCATGTTAGGTTCTGAGTAACTTATTACATTTGGCTATAGCAACCAAATCATGTCTCTGAACTTAAAAGCAATAATTCAGCCCCTAAGCCATCACGGCCACCAGCAGAACGGCATCCTGCGAGGCCTTGCTTGGGCATCAGCTGGGGCCTGTAGATAAATCTCCTTTGGGTTTCTTGCCAACTGCTGCAAACATCCATATTTTAAAATTGCTGATAGAGAAGTAGGAGCACTCTCTTAAAATGAAAATTATACTCTTCTATCAAAACTGTCTGCTAAAAACATATTGACAAAAAAGATCAAGATTGATTTTTGTGTCTTTTACATATTATTATTATTATTATTTATTTTTGTGTGTGTGTGAGAAAGATCAGCCCTGAGCTAACATCCATGTCAATCCTCCTCTTTTTGCTGAGGAAGACCGGCTCTGAGCTAACATCTATTGCCAATCCTTCTCCTTTTTTTCCCTTTTTCTCCCCAAAGACCCAGTAGATAGTTGTATGTCGTAGTTGCACATCCTTCTAGTTGCTGTATGTGGGATGCCGCCTCAGTATGGCTGGGCAAGCAGTGTGGTGGTGCATGTCCGGGATCCAAACCCGGGCCACCAGTAGCGGAGTGCACACACTTAACGGCTAAGCCACGGGGCCGGCCCCTTGTCTCTTACGTATTTCAGGCAAGAAAGACAATAATGATATATCAGACTTTAATTCAGATTGTTTAACCTCTCTCTCTCTCTCTCTCTCACACACACACACACACACACACTTTCTCACTTTCCAGGTTACGTAGATCCTTTCCAGGGCACATCAGGTGGTGTTTTGTTCATTTATTCAAAAAAATAGAAATGACTATGGGCAATGCTATGTGGTGGTGGGAGGAGGCACAAAGAAGGAAGAAATGTTGGCCCTGCTTTCGAGACACTCGGCTGGGATTAGTACCTATGTGGTTTCATTTTCTATCCCAGTGAATCTCAGATAGGGCCAGGGAATAGACTACATGAATCATGAGTGTCAGCTTGTCCTTTTTCTTTCTTTGCATTGTACCATGAAATATTGACATAGTAACTTCATAATATAAATTTAAAACTAATTTTGCTAGTAGAAAATAAAAATCACTACGACACTTTGAATGCAAACTAAATCAATATATGAGTAGAAAGAAAAAGGCTGCCGAGCAACACGATCAGATTCTTTCTAAGGTCTTCTGTTGGTATCCGTTTGCTACATATTCATTCATTTTGTCATCTGCTCTTACTTTCTAGCAGGTGCCAAAGCTTTAAGAAAATCTAATGTCAGAAAACTTAAACTTGAGAAAATGCTATCCATTCCTTTCTTTTCTTTTTAACAATTGGGAAGGTCCTTCTATTATGTAATTTGCCTTGGTCAAGCCAGCAGAACATCAGTGTTCTTTAGTTTCCCAATTTTAGAAGTATTTCTTAGTCATTTTTTATCTATATTATTATATTCGGAAATTGTTTTCCAACATTTTCAAGTAAAACTTTTAATCATATTAACCACAATTCCTGATATATTATGTTTAACCAAAGTTTTCAGTGAATATTCAGAAAACTATTTTTATGCTTTTAATTCTGGAGTGGACCACAGAAATGATGCTTATGTTCTCTAGAGAACAAAACACTACCCTAAGGCTCGTTTAGGCTGCTAGTTAGGTTCCTCAGGACATCAAAAAAAAACAAAAGGTTTACTCATCAATCCGGCCGCACCCAACCTCGCTGATACATACATAAGCGACTGCATTTAACATGGTCATGGAAAGTGTATATGGCGTCACACACATATATGTATTGAATAAAAGATATTTTGTGATTTCAGATACCAATTTCTTGTTATCTTCTCAAAGGAACCAATTTGGAACAGAGCATTATTTCCAGATGACTAGGTCCAAAATATTCTTCTGGATTGGCTCTTTTATTCAACCACAATTTATTTCGGAGATTAACAACGTATAAGAGACAAAGTGCTTGCTTTCAGGGAACTTAAAACTTGAAGAGAAGATAGACCTCAATAATTAAGAGTTTATTGTTTCATTTAAGAAAGCAAATATATAGAGGGATTACAACAAAGCAAAAGTGTGTTTAGGGCCTCAGTCAAAGGGATCATATGAGGGTTAATCAACTTAAATAAGAAATAGATTCCTGACCATGCCTTTATATCTTATTTCTTTGTATCTTAATTATCAGATTAATTGACAGCAAACACAGGTTTCCTGGAAAAAATCTTTGATAAAATTTAATTTACAAGAGATAAAATCATGTATTATTCTCTCAGATTTATAAGAAAATATTTCCCTAATGGAATGACAAGTTTATACTTCTTGTCTTTTTTCCTTTTTCTCTTATACTTAACAAGATTTGATGGCAAACATGTGTGTGAGAAAAATGTTTTTAATCCATTTAGTTTGTCAAGAAAAGGTTAAATGACATCATATTGATGGGAGAAATTTAAGAAGCAGATAAATTTCTATATATTGCTGACTAAAGGACAGAGAATAAACTAGATCATCTTTTAACATTTACATCATTTTTACACAGCAAATCTTTAGCAAGTCTCAAATAGACTGTGCAATGAAAAAATTGGTTTAAGTTAGTTTGTTATTTGGAATTTACTTTTCCATAAAAATCGGATTTTAAATGAATTTTACCCAGATTCACCCCAAAAAAGTCTAGTGAAGGTGTAAGGTGTGTGAATAGCAATAATAAAAATGATTGCTAATATTACTGATCATTTTTTGGCATTGTGTTAGGTGTTTGAATACATTATTATTTTCTCTTTACTGCTCTATGAGGGCAGTATTATCATTTCTGTTTTATAGATAAAAAAATTGCAGTTCAGATGATTCAAATGACTTGGAAGTTAGAATCAGAATTGGGAACTTATGTCTATTATATGACCCCCAAATCCATATCTTTATTTTATTACACTATATTAGGCTACATATTTATATTAAAAATGTCATAAATAATATATATTCATTTCATTTCAATAACAAGAAAGCAGGCACTAGAGGCACAGATATGCTGCTTATAAATTGTTAGGGACATCACGTACGTTAGGTTATGCAAGACGTGTTTAATAGACTGCGCTGAAAAGGCAGGGACCCACTGGAGGGTTAAATTGAGGGAAGGAGATGTTTCTTCTGGGAACAGTGAGAAAGAGAGAAAAGAGGAAAAGAAATTATCCAAGGTGACGAAGTGAAAAAGAGCCTGGTGAAGTAGATCCAAGGTCTGAAGAGAGATTATCTGTGAAAAAAACAAAAACAAAAACATAAAAACAAAACTTTAAAAGTGTCTGCTTTTGGTGAGACAGGATTTGGAAGAGGAGACTTGCAGGAATGCTGAGTGAATGAAATTAGAATGGTGACTGTCAGGGACAATGTGGGAAAGTTAAAAAAAAAAAGAACTGCTGGGGAATGAGTCTAGATACATAAACATATTTTAGGAATGGAGGACATGAAATAAAATAAGGGCACGAAACAAGTGTGCTCCATAATTTTGGAGAAGTATGTGCACTTCTCTCCAGTAATCTCCAGTGCGGCTTCCAAAAAGTGACTGTAACTCAGGATTCTTGAGCTGAAGGTTGAGCCAGCTGCCACTGCTGTACTCCTATATTTCATTAAAAGGATTTTGATTGTTTCCTAGAATGCACTTAAAGCTATATGCCTGATCTTCAACATATTATTAACACGAGATGGACACAAGGGCAATCTAGACCTCTGAGTTACACACTGTATTATCCATAATCTGAGAATACTTTCCTTTCCCACTTCTCTATCAGAAATGAAAGACAAATCAAAATAGATTAGGTTGCCTAGGCCTTGGGGTGGGAGTGTGAGAGGATGGTGAGCAATTGTTATTTGGTAAAAAGTTTCTTTTTGAAGCAATGAAAATCTTCTAAGAATATGGTGATGATCACAAAACTGAGTAGACAAACTAAAAATCATTGAATTATAATGTTAATTGGGCGAACTTTATGGTACGTAAATTATATCTCAATAAAGCTGCTTTCAAAAAAGAAAATGAAGCAACTCTAAATGTTTCAGGTCAAATGGTAATGAATTGAAAACTTAAAACATACACCTACTGGTGAGTGAATTTGCCTTTTCAAAAGGCTCCTAAGCTCCTGGCTCTAGGGAGAACATAATTAATGTTAATGGAGAAACCTTCTAAAAAATACAACTGTAATGTTTCAAAAAGCTCTTCAGTGTTTCTTCTCTGCTCTCGAATGGTCTTGAAATAATTGTCTCAGAGTATAACTATAATCTGCTTTCATGTAATTTTCTCTTAGCATAACAGAAAAATGACAAGTAAAGGACTCATATGGAAATTTTCCAGTGTGATTACAATTGACCCAGTATTGTGAATTTGGGTTTTCTGACTGACTTTTCACCCAATTAATTGTTTTCATAAATTTTCACACAGGATTTTTACAACCTATTCCTCTCATTCAATAGCTACTAGGCTGTCAGCCTTGTGTATAAAGAAAGGGGCTATTACCATCCATCATAGAGTTTATGAAACAGAAAAAGAAGGCAGAAAAAAGGTAAATATTTAAGCAACTAGATGATTCAACATAGAATTTGTTACCTAAATCTGATCTTTAAATATATATTATTTTATCTCCCAGTTTCACCTATTTTATTCTAATATTAATTTGTGATATATATATATATATATATATATATATATACACACACACACACACACATAACTGGTAATACATATTTTCACTGGAAACTGTTTTATAAGTTGAAATTGGTGTATATGTCGAGTAAAACTGTTGAGTAATTCATCGATCAGGTTGGGGCAAATAGAAACTATGTTACTAGATTCTTAAGCCTCCTTATGTAAATAATAAATTTTATTTGCAAGTGGACATCAAATATATCAGCAGGTAAAACAAATAAAAATACATTTTGTGAAACAATTTAAATTTGTCTGTGCTTAGACAGTACTGTCTAGCACTGACTTTGGAAAAAGGCAGCTTGCGCTTCAATCCAAGATCTTCTACATATTAGTTGCACAACCTCAGATCAACTACTCATTTCCCTTAGCCTCAGTTTCCTTGCTGGGATAATAATTTTACCTGAATGTTTTTTTGTAGTGATTGAATGAAATATTGTATAAAACATTTATCAGGGGCCAGCCTGGTGGTGTAGTGATTAAGTCCGCGCACTCTGCTTCAGTCGCCTGGGGTTTGTGGGTTCGGATCCTGGGTGTGGACTTAACATGCTGCTCGTCAAGCCATGCTGTGGCAGTGTCCCACATACAAAATAGAGGAAGATGGGCACAGATGTTAACTCAGAGACAATCTTCCTCAAGCAAAAAGAGGAAGATTGGCAACAGACGTTAGCTCAGAGACACTCTTCCTCACCAAAAAAAAAAAAAAGTATCACGTTATGGTACATAATAATTATTTTCTAAATGGTTGCTACATACATAGAATTTGATTTGAAACCCAAATTTATCTAAGATATATTTGCGAAAAGACAAAAATTTCTTTTGATTAGACAAACCGTTTCAGGAAACCGAGAATTAAACCCTGTCTTTCAGATAGTCCATGAAATGTAGAGTTGCCATTTCAGAACCATAGTATTAAAATGGAGTTTTATGTACAATACTCTGGATTTTAAGAGAAGTAATATTTTATATTATTCCCTAAAGCACTTTCCAGGATTATATTTGCTTGATAAATTTCATACCAACTAGTGAATTAAATACAGAGCTCTGAGAAGTGCAGTCTAACACTTCAACCCGTTGAGTCTGGACTGAACCTGTGTCTTCTTAGACGGAATATGGTGGAAGTGATACTTTGTCAGTTCTGGGCCTAAACTCTAAACAGACTGGCAGCTTCCATTTCTCTTTTGCAACTTAGCTGCCATTCTGCAAGGAAGCCTAAGCAGCCATGTCGAGAGGCCCATGTGGCAGATAATCGAGGTCCTGAACTGACTGTCCCACCTAAACTACCAGCCAAAGCCAGACAGACTTTTAATCCATGTGACTGAGCCATCTTTAAGTTGACCCACCTTCCTAAAGATGCCATGTGGAGTAAGCATGAGCTGTTGGCTCCAAGCCTTTGCCAAATTACACAATCATCAGTAAATAAATGATTGTTGTTTTAAGTGGTTACATTTCAGGGAAGTTTATTGCACAGCAATAAATAACTAAAACACCAAACAGGAAAATAAACAGTATCTTTAGAGTTTAAAAGATATCATGGAGAATCAATCCCTTCTCTCTACTCCACTAAGCATGTGTAAATACTTCTACTATAGCATTTATAAAGTTTTATTGTAACCATTTATCTATATTTATTTTTCATTAATTAACCTGAATCCTTCACAAGGGGTAATAAATTATCTCTTGAGACCCCACATAAAGTTTCTAATACCTAGTAAATATGTAACGAATGCATATTGTATGAGTGAATAAATGAATGAATGTCTGATTTCGTAAGAATTGTTGTCTTTTTTGTTGTTTTAGGAGAGAACAACAAACTGTTAACCCAGATTCCTACAACTTAAAGGTATATATGAATAAATTAAAATAAAAGTATTCAGTTTGAAAAAAGGATACAGATACAGTTTGATAAAAGGATCACGTGATGAGAATAGGGAATCAAGACCTTAATTTCTGTGGTATAGATGTTAGAAGAAACTGAATATAAAGGAACAATAGATCTTTTAGAAAAATAAAAGTTAACTAGCGTTCTCCTTTTGTAGTGACACCCTACAAACTATTTATTTTCAGTAATGAACTCCAAATTCCTTGGGATTTCCATGATCTTTAAAACAACAACAGCAACAACTAACAGCTTATAATTAGCAGCAAAGAGTCTGTGTACCAAGTTATTATAATGTACAGTCATTCCATTAGGTGCATACCACCGTGTGGTGTGAGGCGGGAATAATTAGACACCAGATGGTGATATCAACTCCAATAGAGAATGCCTATGCATTATGCATGGGAAGTGACTTTATTGTTGTTTTTTATCCATTTGGTACCATTATGTTGCTCTTGGACCTCAATCAGTGTCTCAAAAACAAAATCTCTTTGAATCTGGAATTTTTCTGTTCGGAACAATTTGTAACATCAGTTTGTCATATTCTGATCAGTTATCTCCCTACTCAACTTGCAGAATTTCTAAGAGCATATTATTTTCTGGCAGCACAGTAGAACTGAGATTTTCCATTATCCAGAGCATCTGAGCTTACTGGATATAATTTTATGTTTCTGCCAGCAGTATAAAGTTTAAGATTAGTATCTTTGAAAATTGAATCTGATTTTTAATGATTGTGGTGTCACATTTCTGGGCTGAGGTACTTTTAAAATGTCATTAGTAGATCGGTGATTAATCATTTTATGTCTTTTGACCACTAAAAATATCTTTTATTTTCATTATAGATGTAATGAATTTGAAAGTAAAAAAGAGCTGGAATATATAGTGATTAAATAGTAGATTTCATTAATATTATTAATTCTTCAATGGAAGGCTCAACGTAATGTTTGTTTATCTTGATTCATTTTGGAAAATGGCGACATTGAAGGAGGTTCCAAGATACTGCATCAGAATCCAAGGACAGGTTGCCTTCTAATCTTCAGCCTCCTACTGACTGATCGATTCTGTGACCCTTAGCCCTTGAAATAAGGCAGTTAGTGCTCAATAAATAAGATTTTTAATAAATGGTCTTAGTAGATCACATAGTTGTAGGAGGTAAGATTTGATCAGAGAAACATAACCATTATGGAAGGTACTGTATATGGGATTTATTATACGGATTTTGCCTTAGGTAGTTTGGGAATGGGTTAAAGAGTTTCTGTTCATCTGTTGCTTCAGCCTCTGGTGGTGGATCTGGGGTCAGCAGGGCAGGCAGCTGGGAAGGTAAGAAGGACAGGAAGTAGGGCGAGTGACGGCAAACAGGAATTCAGGAAGAGGAGCTGGGACCTCGACCGACCCATCACTGCCTCCAAACATCCGCCTTCAGTGATGCCAGTGACTTGCAGGAAATGCTGAAGCCCTTCGTCGTGGAGCTAAACATGCGTGTGGCTCAGGAGTCAGAGAAGCTGAAGGACGAAAGCTGGCAGAAGCTGGCGATGCTGCAGCTTCCGCCCACACAAAGTGAGCTGACAGATCAGTAGCCCAGTATGTGGCCTGCAATAATGCCTGGGACACTTTTTTTAAAAAATAAACTTTTTTATTTTAGAATAGATTGATATTTACAGAAAAGTTGTGAAGGTAGAAAGAGACTTCCTGTTGGGAAAGGTAGTCTCGTGCGGTTTTTCTACTCTGCTCAGCCACATAAAGAACGGCCCTTGGGCCTTAACCTTCTTTACTAAGAGATAAGGAACCCATTCTTATTCACCTGGCATGGGAACATCTCTCCCTCTTTCAAGCTCAATGAGTGTTCCTTTGTTCTTTTTAGGCATATATGTCAATGGCCCTCAGGCATGCCCCCAGCTTTCAGTATTCAACTCCACAGAGGAGGGGTCAGGGTCCTTCCTGGCAGCACTAACGGGGTGCAAGTAGGCCAACTGCCCTGCTAAGGCTGCCAGGGCCACCAGCTGGCCATGAGGGACTGACTCATGCTATTGGAGCTGATCTTGCTGTCTCTGAGTAAAAATGTTGCTCTATCCACTACTTGGCTATGTGGTGATTTCCTTGGCGACTCAGATACCGAGATGCAGTGGGCAGAAGTGTTTGGTTTTCTAATCCTGGCGGCTGGCTCTGGGATGATCTTTGCTACCTTCCATGCATTTGGAGTCCTCCCCTGGAGTTGTTACTGTGCACTGTGTTCTGCTCGACAATGTCCATATAGTGCACACCCAGTCTCCTCTATTGCTAACATCTTATGCTACTATGGTACATTTTGTCACAGTTAGTAAACCAGTATTAATATATTATTAATAAAATCCATTTTCAGATTTCATTAGTTTTTACCTGATGTTTCTCTTTCGAGATCCGTCTTACTTTTGGTTATCGTGGCTTCTTAGGCTTTTCTTGGCTATAGCAGCTTCTCAGACTTTCTGTATTATTGATGACCTTGGCAGTATTGGAAAGTACTGGTCTTTCCAGTACTTTTGTAAAATGTCCCTCAATGGGGATTTGTCTGATGTCTTTCTCATAATTAGACTGGAATAAGAAGCGCATCTTTTTTTTTATATAATTTTTATTTATTTACTTTTTTATTTTTCCCCAAAGCACCAGTAGATAGCTGTATGTCATAGTTGCACATCCTTCTAGTTGCAGCATGGCCAGAGAAGCGGTGCGGCGGTGCGTGCCTGGGATCCGAACCCGGGCCGCCAGCAGTGGAGCCCGCGCACTTAACCGCTAAGCCACGGGGCTGGCCCAAGAAGTGCATCTTAAAAATCATCCCTAATCTTACCACCAAGACTTTACTCCCATTAACATTTTGGAGATTACTTTCCTTTAATATCTCTATTTTGGAAAATCGGCATAATGTATTTTGCTTTCTTTCTGCAACATTATTTTATTAGTTTCTTCCAGGCCATTAGGAGCCTTTTAGTTTCTGCATAATATATCTACGTGTATGTATCACGTTCTTAAGAAGTAGTTTCAGCTACTGTAACAAAAGAGCCAAAACAAGAGCAGTTTAAACATGATAGACCTTTATTATCTTTCACAAAAAAGTCTCAGAGGTAAGCAGTCCAGGAATCTCCTTCAGCACCAAAATCATCAGAGACTGAAGATCCATTTACTTTGGTCCTATGATATCCATGCTCCCATCTCACGGATGAAGATGGTTTTTCCAGCTCATTCTACCAAGTCCACATTAAAGCAAGAGAGAGGAGTAGTAGAGGACTACCAGACATTTTGAGGCCGTAGATTTCACACGTTTATTTTCTGCTTATGTCCAATTGGCCTGAATTTAGTCATATAACCACTCTAATGAAAAGCTTAGAGTTATCGTATTTATTCTAAGTGGTCATATATTAATTAACATTTGAGTGTTGCTTTAATAAAGGAACTAGGAGAGAATGGATCATTAGGCAATATTAGATATTTCTGTCTTCTACTCTTGGCCATTTTTGTTGTTTTTTAATTTTTAACTGCTGTTAATGATGTTGTGTTGATCACCCTTAAACAAAATACTTCTACCCATATTTCTAATTTTCTAAAGAAGTATCAAGGGAATTATTTTAGAGGCCATGATAAATGTTGCTAAATTGATTTCCTGAAATTTTGGGCCAAGTTGACATCTCATTAGCAGTGTATAAGAATGCCTACAATATTATTTTAATTCTCAAATTACTTTGGCTAATCTAACAAGTTAAACATATATAGTCATTGATTTAATTTGCATTATTTTTATTATTCAAGAGTTTGCACATTATTTTTTCATTTATAATCGTTTGATTTTCCCATTTTGAAGTGCTTTGCTCATTGTTCTTTTGGGATTTTTATGTTGACTTGTAAAAGTTATGTGTATAACTTTGGGAATGTATGCAGTAATGCACTCATATATTGATATAACTTTCTGGAAGGCAACTTGGTAATATTTATCAGGAACATTATAATATTCATATGGTATTATACATTATTATTTCCAATTCTAGTGTTTTATTCCATAAAAATCATCAGAAGTATGCATATACAGTATTATTAATAAAATCAGACTACTGACTACTGAATCAGACTGTTAATAAAATAAGACTATTGAAAATCTTTATGTTAACAGTAGAGAAATGGATAAATTATAGAACATCTGTATATTGGTTAATTATGCAGCCATTAAAAAAGGTTTTCAAAGATTAGAGAATGTAGTAGAAACATGCTTGGGATGCAATGCCAAATGAACATGGGCATTAGAAATCTCTAAGAGTGAGCTATAATGTGCAGAACTTTATAAATTTATTTTAATATAAAACTCCTTTTCTCCTAAAATATTTTAAGGACTGGTATTATGCAGAACGCACTTTGGTGAATAATAACCTTCTTTATCAGGGTCCTTTAATAAGGTTTTTTTATTACAACACTGGTAATTGAAGAAGGACTTGAAAGAGTTTGAGGGGCTGGTACACACAGCAAACTGTTAAAATCTTGCTAGCCTATATAGGTTAAGTAAAAAGTCAAGGTTGTATTTCATAGTCATGGATCTACTGCCATGCTTTTACTTCACTTAGCCCTTCTTAACATATTTATATTTTGAGTTCCAGTGGATATTTAAGTCCTCTCCTGTCCCATCTATTTTAGAATTACCTGCTCATTTTCTGGTTCAAAGAATGAAACATAGAGGGCTAGGTTACTCTTCGAGAGGAACATCAGTAATTTTACGCTTCTGGAGTTACCTTGAGAGATTGTGCCTACAAATGCTTATCCACCAGATACATTTAGGAAATCGGAGACATTGAAGAAACTTGCAGTTTTTAAGTTTAAGACACAATTCAAAATTCTTTCTGCTCTCGTGATACGAAAAATTTGATGCTATTAAAATACTATTTTCATTTTTTAAATCATGGTATTGAGTACTGATAATGTTGACTAGTTAAAATAATTTCACTCATAAATTTTTTTATTCATATCTGTGGACTTTCTTTGAAAGGCTAGAATGTCAAGTCTAAAAATATTCAGAAGAACTTAGTGCAAATCTATGTTTAATGGCAAGAAGATGGTGTAAATTCACATTGCCCAAGGATTGTTTTTCATGGAGAAATTTATCGCCCAGAAACTGGAGAAATTCTTAGTGACCTAATATTTGACTTTTGAAATATGATATTTATTATTTTCTAACTTTCACAATCAATTACCTAGGTTAAAATGGTCTGCAAAATTTAAGTATGCGTCTGTGTGTGTGTGTGTGTGTATGAATCCAGATATACAGATGTAGGAAAAAAGAGATTTCTCTTAGATCTAATAGGCAATAAAATGCTCTAAAAACGCTTTACAAAATCTATAATCTATATCCAGAAAGATAAATTATGCTGTTAGAGATAAATATTAGACAGAAATAAATTAGTATCTCTAGTGTCATCTGCTAATAGTTGCAAAGTCCATTACAACTACCTTACTAAAATAAAGCCTACCTGAAATTGATGATATTAGCAGCAATTATAATTATATAACACTTGAAATGACAAGACTCTCCTTTAAACTTTGATCTGTTCAAACTGCAAGCTGCAACTCAGAGTATGCTTTTACATTTACGAATAAAAGAAATCTGCTTTTCTTAGTTAACACAAAATGTGGATTTAGATAGTAATAAATTAATCAAAGAATTTTTTTCAAAATACTCCATTTTTCAAGTTAATGAGCTTTTACAATAAGTAATGTTCAGGGAAGGAAAAATGTCCCCAGAGAATAAAACCACCAAAGAGTATTCATCTGTAGAAGACCATTCATTGTCCATTTACTTATGTACCTGTGACCTTATATTTTGCATGCTGGAATAATTATCAGCATAATTGTTAAATGTTCACATAAGGTAGTGTACATATAAAAGCATCGGCCATAGAATACCTTTACCAGTATGTTTTAGAATCTTAGCACCCTTGACTCTTTTGTCACTTTTACCCTATATCTTGTATCATTATAATTCATTGTCCCCTACACACACACACACACACACACACACACACAAACACACACACATTAGACCCTTTTGTGTCTCTTCTATGCGAATTCAATACTCATTTGGAAATTTTTATAAATTTCAAATGAACACCACCTGCATTTCTGTTATTACTTGAAATGTTTTAAAACATTTATTTTCTTCAAAATGTTTATATGTAACCTAAAATAAAACAATCAGCTGAATTTTCTTGACAATTTTTATAATCAAATGAGGTTTTTATTATCATAGAAGTCTGTGATGCATCTGAACACCCACTTAGAATGTCAGCTTGGTGTGCTCTGACTGTGCTCTCCCCATTTGTCTTCCTTTTTAAACAAGAAATGATGATGAGACCTAACACAACTGAGAGGAAGATAAATTTTCAATTGGTTTCTCTGCTCTTGCAGATTATTAAAAGTGCACACAAAACTAAAGTCACATTTTTCTGAAATGCTCTCTTGAACCCTAAACACTCCTACTTCTCTCAGACCCTTATCAGTTTGCAAAATACTTTGCAGTGAGAATGGTGGCAGTAAATCCGTAGGTAGTGAAGAGAATCTCTGTAGTGATTTGTGGAGTGCCTTTGACTTTATCTGAAGAAATCCCAAGGATATTCCTGAAACTGGAATTTTGAAATAGAGATCTTTAAATACACTAGAAAATCAAAGAAGAAATGATGATCTAGTCAACTCTGAGAGGTTTTCATATATTTTGTAAATGTTGAATGGGTTTGGTTGGGGGTAAAATATGGGGAGATAATATTACTGGTTTGATTTTGAGTGGTTAAAGTTTTTACTTTTGACCTATTTATTTTGATTATTACAAAGAGTTGAGTCCCTGTTTACATTTTGGTTATAGTTCTTCCTAAGGATTCCTTTCTGCCCCCCTTCCAGCCTTAACTTTCCTGGTGCCCGAGAATTGCAGGCAGGAAGCAGTTGTCACCTCCAGAATTTTACCAAATACGCCATAATTACACAAGCTTTGGTTCAGGGAGAGTTAACTTATATTATGTGTGAACATCTCTAACGAGAAAATATTTACTAACCTCAACTGAGCCCCATTATTCTTTAAATTCCTGTGATTTAAGTTATTAAAATTTAAATGATGTGTAAATAATTGGACTGATGATCAGACAAAACCAAGGCTTGCTGAACAAACATATATGCTGGAGTACAGAAATAGAGCTGGATTAAAACAGAAAGAGCACATAACAAAACAGAGAATATTCATTCTAGTCAGATGATTTGAAAAGGATTTGATGGATAATGTATCTTAAGTCAAAGAGTCGTATAAGACAATCTAAATCAGTGATACAGGGTATGAGCAAATGAAGCCCTAAATAAGTTGGACTTCTTTTGCTGAAACATATACAGTAACTGCAGCCTGAAAAAGCCATGTGACTTTGGAAATATGCATTTTTATCTCATGATGTAGTCAGGCAAGTTTTGTTTTATTCTACCACAATCGTACATCCGTTTTAATGGTGATTTTGTGTTCTTCACCTGGAACTTTTATTATGTAGTTAAGAGTATTTGCCTTTGAGATAGAATAAAAGTGTCTCCCACTCACACTATTATTTTTGAGATAGTTACAAATTTAAGAATTACTACTCTGTGTAAATCATAAAAGATCTAAACAAGGCGATCATCCCATAAATTGATGATATTCCGGATATGCTAGATTATAGGTATGTAAAGTTAGATTGGGTCATTTTTACCCAGTGATAGAAAAGAAATAGTATTTTAAAAATTTGAAAAAAATGGAGTGTCTACCTATTTGATTTATAGGAAAGTGTGAATTCATGAAGGCATTTATAGATATTTTCTGATAAGGTGTTATCATTTTGAAACAATGCTGTTATTGTTTTGTTGTGTGTGAGGGTTTTGTTTGCCCACTTGTATTTATTTTGTCCACATAGTATTTTCCAAAACACTAAAAAGTTTGAACCGTCAACACAGCCATGCTTGGTTTAAACACCTTTAGGTTGTGAAGCACCCGCCGTGCTGATTAATAATGGGGGCGCTTAGTAAACTTACGTTAGTTAGAACTTTCTGTTTACATTGTCTAATGTTTCACAGTATCCAAAGGAAAAAAATAAATAAATAAAGAGCCCTACCAGATGTCCTTATTATTCAGAAAGTTATGTGCTATATTTAATTTGCTGGTAGTGTGCTTAACAAAAAAAAGAGAAGGGAATTAGGCTATTAGCAGTAGTTTAGCAACTAATCTAAAGACATTCTAAGTTTGTAGTGAGTCTCAGAAACGTTACCTCCTGAACTAAAACTCCTTAGTGTAGTAGGTGGTATCACAGTTATAATAGACAATGCTCAGAAATTCACCAGATTCAATTGTTTCTTTTTTACATGAGAAAAAAGGCAATTTAATATATATTTAAATGATAGAAACACTGCCAATTACACCAATTGTGAAACTAGGGTGTTTTTTTGAGAATTGTGACATATGAAAACAAATGATTTTTTGTAAACCTAAATCACATCTCAAATAAAAAGTATTTGTTCTTTAGAAAAAAGAGTAAAGCACTTCAAGGAAATCTTTACCATCATGGGAAATGAAGCAGAATTCAAAGAAAAAAATCCACTTTTTACGTATTTTTCCCAGCTGATTTTCCTTTTCACTATAACCTACTTAATATCATGCAAAATGTAAAATTTATTTTTTTCTTGCAGTTATTACTTAGTAAACATAATTGTGGAAGCCAATTTTACTTTGTTGGGTTTTCTTCAGGACCTCTAGTCCTGAAGCATTGATAATTGATGTTGCTGCTGTGGTTGAAACACATTAAGAGGCCCCTTGCCTATAGGATGAAATTCATATGACTTGATATGACAGCCAACCCTTCCCAAGGACCCCTTCTGCTAACCTCTCCAAACTTCTCTTCCACTGTGCCTAATGGACCTTCTGGAAGAATCAGGACCCTCTAGTAATTTTACAAATGGGGAGCATAGCACGCGGAGAACGATTCGTACAATGAAACACATTTAATTACTGGAAAAGCCTGAAGTAGAACTCAAGTATTTTGGAGGCAGGTCTAGCTCTTTATCAAAACCTTGACTCACTTAAGTTAAAAAAAAAAAAAAAAAAATGGTGAAAAAACTTTCCCTTTTCTTGCTGAGCTTAAAATCAAATATTTGAAAGAAATCATCAAAATGAAATCTTAATTAGTTATCAGAAAATCTATTTGGATTCAGCTGGTAAATTCTGACTGATCATTTTCTTTTTGAAGGTGATAATTTCTATGAAGTGTGACTTTTTATGATTCATAATCTACACTTCAGGAGAAACCCAGCTTACATAATGAAAGCTCGAGTATAGAACAGTTGCACATCTATGAATCATGTTACTATGGCAATCATTATTTCAGTTTACACCAATACTGTCTTGAATTTTTTTTTGACTTACTATAATTTTTGGAATTTCTTTTAAAATATTTCTTCTACTTCTGGAGTCACTCACTCTCCTTTCTCTATAAAAACGATCCCTTGAGCTGAAAATATCAATGCATTCTATAGAGTTGCTAAGAATTTGCAATGTGTTGGGAATATAAACATCTACACTGAGATTTGTGTGTGTGTGTGTGTGTGTGCCTGTGTGAGAAAGGTTAGCCTTGAGCTAACATCCGTTGCCAATCCTCCTCTTTTTGCTGAGGAAGATTGGCCCTGGGCTAATATCCGTGCCCATCTTCCTTTACTTTTTATGGTACACCACCACAGTGTGGCCTGACAAGTGGTGCATCAGTCTGCACCCGGGATCCAAACCCACGGAAGACCGGACCGCAGAAGCAGAGCATGCAAAATTAACCACGCCACCACCGGGCTGGCCCTGAGATTTTTTTTTTTTTTTTTTTGTGAGGAAGATCAGCCCTGAGCTAACATCTGCCAATCCTCCTCTTTTTGCTGAGGAAGACTGGCCCTGGGTTAACATCCACGCCCATCTTCCTCCACTTTACATAGGACGCCGCCACAGCATGGCTTGACAAGCGGTGCGTCAGTGCGTGCCCAGAATCCGAACTGGTGCTCGGACCGCCGCAGCGGAGCACGCTCACCCAACTGCTTGCACCACCAGGCCGGCCCACTGAGATGTTTTTTAATAGACAATTTATTGAGTAGCTTGATAGCCTTTTACCGAGAGCCTGTTTCATTACTTTTTCTTATTTTTAACTGCATGGCAAAATATATTTTTGCAAAGCCTGAAAAATAAAGGGATGAAATGCAATTATAAGTTGACCGTGCTAAACAGAGAAGCAGGCTATGTAGATGGATGTCATTTAGCTTTAAGTGACACTAAGTTGCAGTATATTGTTCACAGAGAGATGGATGACAATTCAGATTGTTATACAGATGCTTAACTCAATGGCATGCATTATAATTTTGAAGATGCCATCTGACTTGTACAGATTAGTATGCCACACTGATGGAGATATGATGCAGGGAATTGGAAGTCAAAATTGGTTTCTCTTTCCTACTCTGTTGCCTGATATCCTTGACTCCAAGACTCATTCATTATGGCAAACACATTTCTAGCAATTTTAACCTTGGAATTTACTTCGGTGGGAAAATGCTTAGTTAGTGTTTATAGGGCTAAGCTGAATATCTTAAATCTTTTGGATGCTTAGTAATTTAAAAAAATTAAGAAATAGTGTTATGGTTTATCGCCCAAATTGCACTTGAGTAGACAACCAAATAATAACTGGTAGCCTTTGCATACATTGTAGTAGGCTGCATACATTGATTGCATCCTGCAAGCCTGTCTCCACATGGGTCTTGGAAACACTGTACAGCAGTGCAAATTCCCAAACAAAGTGGGAAAGAACATCTGCTGAGGGGTTTATGTAATTTTCCAGTCAATTTGTTCTGTCAAGAAGATAAAGCATTTCATTCCTTTGAAGAAACAGTAGCATTGGGTGGAATGGGGGTGGAGCCTAAAAGATTGTACAAATTGATGACAACATCTCTATATTTAAAATGATTCTTCCATCACACAGAGGGATGCTAATGCTGCTTTAGTCTTTTACTAAATTTCTCCTATTTCCACTACATGCATTTCTGATACAAAAGTACATTATTTTCCAAAAACAGGTATAATTCCATGACACTTCAAAACTGCTTAGTAGTCCAATTTAAAGATATTAACTGGGTTTATGCAAGAATGTTACTGTCGATACTGTCTATCTTTTTGATCAGACACTAAAAAAATTTTCTACTTTTGAGTCAACTTATAAGTATTTGTGTTGGCATAAAATGCTTTTCTTTACTAAACAATTATTATTAGGAAAAGTATTAAATTAACAGAATGAAAAAGATATGTGATTTTATTCTGATATCTTTAAGTCTTCACAAACAACATGAGAATATTTTACAATTATCATATATACTACTAAGGAATAGAAGTTGTGTTCACTGCCATATTTTATATCCACGCTTTTTAACAAATATTTACTTCTACAGGATAGATGAAAGGGAAGATGATAAAAGATAGTCGCTATTGGAATACACTGTTCCTCTTATTAACCTGAAGATTTTATGTAAAACATTAAGAGAAGAACAATCTCTACCTATGGAAAAAGTTTACTGCAAACATTCCCATGGTGGAAACTAACATTTTATTAAGAAACACCTAAAATAGCATGGCATGCACTTCTTTATTTCAGCCAACATAGACATAGAACTTGAAAGATACAGTTTCCAATTATCTTGAGTTTCATATTTATTCTAAGAACTTTTGAGATTAGTTCTTCAATTATTTTGAGAGTTTCATGGGTGCCTTTTAAACAGGTGTTACTGCTACTTAATAAGTAATGAAATTTGAAGCTGCAATAAATATTAGAACTATTAGAAATGTCTAACATTGTGACAGTAGAATGTTACCAACCCATTCTAGAAAACTGAACATTTCTGATGTTCAAACATGTCCACAAACATTTGTATTAACTTCTGTAAGTTTTCACTATTCCCTTTACTTATATAAAACTCAGGACTTGTAGTTATGCAGAAAATAATTTCCTGTTCCAAAAAATATATATTTTTAGCATTGTCAAGAATAATAGAACTAGTGTTTACTGAAATTGACTCTTGGATTGGGAAGGACTCTAATTTTTCCTTTGTGAGTCTAGCTCTAGGATGACAGATATATGCATTGAGAGCTGTCCTTTCTATGACAATGAAAAATTCAGGTTGGGAAATGTATCCTTCGTGGAAAGGGAGCGTATTTATCAGAGTGCGGAATGGAATGTTCATCAGATGAGTGGCAGGAAGGTGTGCCCTCTTGGGTGTCTGATGCAAGCTGGCGTGGAACCCCCTGGTGCCCTTGCCAGTCATCTGGACAGATCACCAATCAAGAACTGGCCTTTACTGTGACACATTCACAATAACACACATCAAAGGCAAGGAACAATAGGTATTTTCAGTAAATTAGGGAAGCAAAGTCACAGGGAGAAAAACAAAGCTATTTTATCCTGTTTTCAAAATATTCAGGACATAGTCTTATTAGTTACCTTCCTGCTCCCATTCCTCTGTGGGATTTTTCAAATCCACTATCTTAATGCAATGTTTCCCAAACTTCAGTTAGTCGTATAGCACCTTCATGATTTATGTCACACTGGAGCATTACATAGAGTTGTAAATAACGTCATATTTTTTACTCAAATAACTGATAAAAGAAATTTCTTATCATTATTACAGATGAAATGTTGATATTATTTTGCATTAAAGTCAAGCGAATAGTTTGCTTTTTACAATATCTTAATATATCGTGAATTTTTAAAAAGGCACGTTCAACATGCAGAATCTGAAGTAAACCCACGTGCCATACTTTGGAAGTCATTATTTTTAGGCCCCATAATAAGGCGGAAAGATATTTTGTTTTGTGCGGGCAATATTAAAACATGTTGTCTCAAATCCATTAGTCTTATAATCTTACTGTACTTAAGCCTGTCCCTATTTACAGGTACAAGAATCCCACATGATAATGACAATAAAGAAGGGAAGAGTTGCCCAACTCATTTAAACTGGATGTTCCCTATGATACACACTCACGCACACACACAAATGCACACATGTGCACATACATGCTCACACACACATTGGACACAAATGGCACAAATATGAACCAGACACCTGTGCCCACTCTCTAGCCCCTCTCAGTCCTACACCACTTGCTGTGACTCACTTGTGGCAATATGTCACGTCTTACTTTTAAACATCTCCTGTTAAATTTTCCCATGTACCGTTATAATTGATAGTTGGAATCAAATGTTCCTAGGTATGTTCCAGGCTCAAAATATGATCTTTATTCAATTTCTTTCTCACCTTACCATATAAAATCCCTCACTAAAATAGTCTTGATTCAGTGTTGCTTCTAGAATATGCCATTACAGTAGAGTCCACGGTGTGATAATACCCCTACCATGTTTTCATCACATTCTGTAAGCAAGTTCATAACCTTGGAGAATGGAGAAGAGAAAGAGAAAGGGAGCAAATTGGAAAAAGCATTTATATGTAGCCCAGGGAAGAGTAACATAAATGCCTCTGCTTTAGTAACATTTCTAATAGTGTTTAGCATTATACAGTAGTTATTTCATGAAGCATAAAGAATTAGAAATAAGTAATTATCATAATAATCATTGCTAACATTTATTGAATTCTATGCGACTCATTGTAATAAACAATTTAAAAAATTAATTCATTCCCACAAGAACTCCATGAATTTGGTCCTATAGTTATATCCGTTTTACAGACGAAGAAGCTAAAGCACAGAAAAGTAACATGTCCAAGGTCCTTCAGGTAGTAATTAATAGAATTTAAAGAAAGAGTCTGGTATCAGAGCCTGAAATTTATACCTCTTTATAGTCCATAATCCATTAGCCAGAAATAAACACTATTAACATTCAGGCATATCTATTTTCATTCTTTATTTAAAACCAGAGTATATATACATTTAGATCTCATAAAATTCAGATCATACTATAATACTATATGTTACATATAGTATTTTGCAAACTTGTTCAATTAGTGGTTTTATCATAAACATTTTCACAAGAAATTAAATGGTTATTTTATGGACCAAATAGTATTCTGCAAGTATTTATAGCAGAGTTTTCCAAATTTTCTCAGCTTATGGGGCATGTAGTGTCTCAGGATTCGTTTTTCACAACACTTCTAGAAAAGAAAATGGTTCTATTTATTAAGAAGTTAGGAGCAAACAACTTAATAAGTGTTTATATCTGAATAGCTTAATGCCATATGAAAGTAATACACATAAAACAGAGGAATAAAATATTTTATTGCTAAATAACTGTAATCACTTACATATGGGATGTCTGCACTATTGGGCACTGCCTACTCCTCAAACTTTGGAATTAAATGGACACCACCACCCTCACTTCCTTTTCCACATTGATTTTTACACAGTGCTTGCTTTTCTCTCTTGAGCTGCCAAAAACTCAGATTTGTGAAGATACGATGTTACTGAGAGAATTGTGGTCCATTCTAATGTTGAAACTGCGAACTACAGGAAACTAGTGAATCCTACAGTATCTGATAGGTGTCAAGTATTGTGTTTCTCTCTAAAATTTAAAATGTCTCATGGAATCCCTGGGGTTCACTGCAGCACCCCAAGATGTTTTGATGTGCAGTTTGAAAACCATGGGCTTGTGTTGAAATTATCACTAATATGCTTATGGTTTTGGTTTTGTAACTTAGACAGGACTCAGGGAATAGCTCATCCTTACTCTATGTAACCTTAGTTGAAGAGGCCCAACTAAATCTGGAGGGTCAACTTGAAGGTGGCTCACTCTCATGGCTAAGAAGTTGGTTTTGCCTTTAGCTTGGAGATTAGAATGAGTGCTCACACGAGGACCTCAGTACTCTGCCACATGGACTTTTCCACGTGACTGCCTGGGCTTCCTCACAGCATAATGGCTATATTCCAAAAGACAGGAAGTGCAAGCTGCTTAAAGAGAAGACTCAGAACTGGCACATTATCATTTCCATCATATTCTGTTGGTCACAGAAGATACAGGTGCAGTCCAGAGTCAATGAGGTGAAGAATTAGACTTCACTTCTCAGGAGAGAGTGACAAATATTTGGCCATCTTTAATCCACTATAGCTGGTATGAAATTTATCAAGCGAACATAATCCTGGCAATACTTTAGGGAGTAAAGTGAAAGCTTACTTAACTTAAAATGCAGAGGATTATACATAAAACTCCATTTTAATAGTATAATACTGAGGAGAAAATACTATGGAGTATTTGAAAGGCAGTGTTTAATTCTAGGTTTCCTGAAAGAGTTTGTGCTAATCAAGGTAAATTTTGAACACTTTATTTTTGAACAATTAGATAGCCCCATTGTACTAATCAGGATTCTCCAGAGAAACAGAACCAATAGGAGATAGATGTGTAATTATAAAAGATAAATAAAGAGATTATTTATAAGGAATTGGCTCATGCAATTATGGAGGCTAATTCCCCAGGTCTGCAGTAGGCAAGCTGGAGACTCAGGAGACCCAACGGTGTAGCTCCTGTTGGAGTCCAAGTCTGAGTCCAAAGGCAGGGGAGGCTGATGGTCAGTTGGAAGACAGACAGAGAGGGTGAATTCTCTGTTATTCAGCCGTTTTGTTCTGTGCAGACCTTCAACTGATGGGATAAGTCCCACCCACAATGGGGAGAGCAATCTGTTTTACTCATGTCTATCGATTTACATGTTAATCACGTCCAGAAACACTCTCGTGGTCACACTCGTGGTAATATTTACTTGTGGTAATATTTAACCAGATATCTGGGTATCCTATTATCCACTCAAGTAGACATAAAATTAACCATTACACTTATTTTTTCAAAATTGAAAATTGCAATAAATAACCTAATATATAAATATTTGTTCTTAGCCTTATTATTTCTTAGGATCAATTCCAGAAGAGAAATTGCTCTATCACAGGATCTAGAAACCTAAATTGATTCCACATATTATCATATTATCTCTCGCAGTGTCAGTGCCCATTCCCTCACATCCTCACCAGCACCTGGGTGTTTTCCTTTTACTTTTCAATCTTCACTCCCCTTGTTGAATGATCTACAAGCAATAATACTTGGGATGAATAACTTGGAATGTTTAAGGAAAAACTATGCTTTCTGGAAAAGGCATAAACCAGTATTTTACAGTGAGCAGTATATACCTTTGTATTTTCTAATAACAAGAACCATAAATACTCTCAGTTTCCAGTTGCTGAGTTGGCATCTTTGTGGTCTAGTTGCTCTATTCCCCTTACTGCCCAGGTTTTGCTGTCGTTCTCCTGTCAGTCTTTGACAAAGTTCCTTGCTCCATAGTTTTTTATCCTGTGTTGGTGGCTATTTTGTCTCAGAGCTGCTACTGATATATTTGTAGTGGATTTAAGAGCTAAGTTTAAGTGAAACTTTTAACATCTTAATTCAATAAAGGTCCTCTTCCTTCCTTTATGTTCTGTGAAGAGTTCTGCTTTGTTTTGTTTTTGCAAGTAGCATCCCTTCTGTAATGGAGGGCTCCTCGGAAATCTGCTCTATGTTGGAGTCAACACTGTCTCCTATGTGGCAGTGACAGACATGGATGCATTGTCTGCTCCCTTTGTGGGGGAAAGCAATTTCTCATCGCTTTTCCAAGAAAGCTGACCCTCTATTGGGAAGTGACTTGGCACTTCCGGTATCACGTCATTAAACATCTTCCTGGCAACAAAAGTTCAGGGATAATTGCATCTATCTAGTGCAAACTAAATTTTATCCAGAATTCACTTATCCTAAATTGTATTATTAAACTTGATATATACAAATTAACAAACATAATAGCCAAATCCATGTAAGAGCTTCAGATTTTATCTCAGTTTTCAAGTACTAATATCTAACTTCATTGTCTTTGACTTAAAATTTGCTCTGTGGTCTGTGATTTTTAAAAAGCAGTTTACATGAATTAATACTGACCATAAAAGAATGCCTTCCGTCTTTTATTTTACTAAGATACTATGTAATCGTGGCTGCATTTTGCATAGTACAAGAAAGCAATTAGATACTCTCTTTGCAAACTCAAATGCCAAAAGATTAAATTATAAAACAGAAAGGATGACATGACTTACTGTTCTCAATTCCACCAATATGTTGAGCTTCTTCAATGATTTTCTTATTTTTCGGTCTTCTCAAGTTTACTGGGCCTACTATATTTGACTTTTACTTACCTGGATGGGAAAGATTCTTTTCCTCAAGATATCACTTTTTCTTCTATATTTAGTTGGCAATTTTTCTACTTGAAATCCTTAAAAATCTGTCAGTCTAAAATAAGCAAATAAGCCAACAGACTTATCAAATTATATACACACCAAACAGGATGAAGACCTAAAAAAGAGGCATCATTTTCAGGGATGTACTCCAAAATCTTTATCAGCTAAATCTCCAACTATTCTCAGATTCAATTAATGGAAGGAATACAAGCTACTATTTGAATTTCACGTTCTATAAACAGAATCTCTCTGGTCCATCCTAACATAAGCCCATCTTGTGAAAAGATGGGCAATTACTTCCTTTGTATTTTTATTTATGTGAAAAATTAATTAAACAAACTCCTTATACAAATAAAAAGAAACATTTAGCATGACATTTGTTTTTAAAGAATTTGACTAATTCTAATATGTAAGTAATTTCAGTTAGGAATTAACAAATATCACTCCTAACAATACCTGCATGTGTTTGATCACTAGAAAAGGAGTTCTTTACACTCAATTTGCCCTCCTCTGTTTAGCTTATTAACCATATCAAGTTAACTTTAATTGCTGTTTCCAAAAGGTCACATATCACTTTGTAATCAAATATCCTGTTCATTCCCAACAGATGCAACATGAATCTATCTATCTCTGGAAATGTGACTAAGTTCCAATTGTTTTTCTGGAATTAAAATGTGTTATATTGAAAAACATACTTCAAAAAAAATTAAACAAGTACCTAGAAAAAAATTAGTAATAAAAAAATTTAGCTATGAGAAAAGAAACATCGATGTACAAGTATTTATTGCAATTATTTAAATCTAAGAAAATGGCGTTTTCTGTTTTTCTGTTACTGAAAATAAGTAGCAAATAAACAAATGTAATAAAAAATTAAAATAAATATTATTTAAATAAATTAAAATAATACTAAATTTTAAAATTTGTCAGCAAAAAGTAGGTAAATTGTTTCTCTTTTATACTATAGACTTAAATTTATTGATTTTTTATTAAGCATGCTGATATCCATGAAAAAGAGTACAAAGTGATTTGCCAAAAAAATGTAAGTTCTAAAAAGACAGTGTGGCATCCATATACTAGGACATGGTATTAACATGGTCAAAAGGGAGTTAGCATTACATAGCGTAAATTACATAAACTTTGGAGCAGAGAATCTGACTTCAGATCCCTTTTCACCACTAACCATCTCTGTGATCATTATATTGCATGTAACCTTGTTGAAAGTCAGTTTCTTCATTAGCAAAATGGATATAATAAAGATAAAAATATGGAATGCATATAAAGTTCTTAGCATCATGCTAGGCTCATGTTTGGGGATGAATTAAAGATAATAATAATAATAATAATAACTGTCATTAATACTAATGATGAAAAGTAACACATGTAGTAGAGAAATATACGTTGAGATGGCAGATAGTTAACAGAACCTGGGGTCTACTCTTATTCAAATAAAGACATGCAAAAGTGAAAGAGTCTCAGTGAGAACAGGAATAAAGATAAGAGTTAATCATATTACTAGAACCAGTGAGGAACCTTACTATCTGTAATAAATAAACCAGTGAACTAATAAAGTCGTGGCTAACATAAAGTTTATAAAACAATGTGACCAAAAAGATGAAAGTGGAAGATCAAGATCAGATTCACTTCTACCTTCAGAGCCAAGATTGGGCTGTATAAGATACACCAACCAATGTGAACAAGTACCCTTTCACCACAGACAACTTGTTTCCCAAGGTAACCATGGTTGTGTTCCTTCTCTCTCTTCTTCCAGTAAGGACCTTGCTATCTCAATATAATGTAAAGAATAATTAGACTGTATATTTAATTCTTTCTATGAAAGAGAGGAGTAAAGCTGTTCAACACCCAAGTTCAGGAGCAAAAGCTCTTAACACTTTTGGTATTGCTGTTATAATTTTCCCAAGAAGTGATGTGGGCAGTAACCTTACAGATGAGCTGGGCCGTGATAGTTTCTCTGATTGACTTTGCTTGAATCACATGCTTGTTCTTCACCCAGTCACTGAGCAACATGGAGGAAGTATTCTGATTTGGTGGGCCCTATCATAATTAGGATTTTGAGGATAACGTCAACTCCAAGTAAATCTCTTAGCAAAAATTCTTTATAGTAAATAGAGGTTCTTTTGCCAGAACAAGTAACTAAAAGCACTGAGCAGATAAAACAAAATTTTGCTATAAGGATTAAATAACGTCCATTGTATTTAGCAATGTAGCCGTTACTGGTGACCTTAGAGTTATTCGATTTGAGGAAGTGAAGACACAACAGACAGTACAGAAATAGAGACAGATTGACTGAGAGGTAAAGAGACAAGATAGTAGCTAGAAGAAAAAGAGGATGAGAGATTTTTCTAATGAAAAAAGGCTTAAGCTAATTTAAAAGTTAATGGAAGGAATCTATTTGAGAATAAGTGGTTGAAGGGTAAAATCCAAAGGAAGGATTTGTCCTTAGTAGGAAGAGAGAGTTCCTCTATTTTAGCAGGAAAAAAGAACAGGATGGGCACAGATATAGGTAAGTTTGCATGTTGGTAGAGCTGATGGCTTCTGTATAAAGCAAGATAAAAGGAAATGCAGGAGGTCTCAGATGTTTCAGGAAATTGGAGATGGTTTGACATGGTTATGACTGATGATAAATATATGAAATATTCAGAGAATCCTAGTAAGATTGCTAAGGGTGAACTGAGGTTGGAAATTGAGACTTTATAGGGTTACAGTGTATACTTCCTTGTTGGGTGATTTTCTTCAGTAGTGTTGACCACCCTTGAAACAAGCAAGAATAAAAACTAAAACAAGAAAGAGAATTGCATTCATTCAGGGTAGCCTTCTAACTGCTGAGGCAGCAAAAGGAGAGGGTGAATAAGTCTGCGCATTGCAAGAGTGTTACATTAGTTAAAGTAGGATATTAAGCTGGAAGAAAAAGGAAGTGAGAAAAAAAGCTAATAAATTGAGAGTACTCAAAAAAGCAGTGGACTGGAGATTCTAATACAGTATGATGATAATTGTATTAGAAATATCTGAAAAGCCAATTCGAAGGAAATAAGATCAATATCAAAAAATGTATTGCAAAATTTAGAAGTAGCAGTTCCATGTCATGAAATCTCTAGTTAGAACAGGAATGCAGAGAATGAAAATATGCTCTAGGCCTCACCTTATACTACCCCAGTGTATAGATTCTCTTTCTTTCATGAAGCTGAAAATTAAAGGGAAATGAAGAATCTGTGATTGTAGAGAGCATAAAGATAATCAGAAGCTAGGGGAATGGGAGGAGTTTGCATCTTTCTAATCAATGGGGAGAAAAAGGTTGAGATATCCTAGTCCAATTTGGCATAAGACCAGAAAAAAAAAAAAAAGAAAGAAATAAGCATAAAATCAAATTGAAAATAAAATGAGATACACTGATTATTTCAGTTAAGACTATTTTAGTTATGATAATAGACAAGATAAAATAAAATAGAAGAAATTGAAAAAGGAAAAGTTGAAATGCTCACAAAACGTATTCAAAAACAGTTCAATTTTTGCATATATTAAAATTAAATGAATGAAATGATATTTTATGAGCCATAAATTGGTAAAAGATTGAAATATAATACCCAGTGTTGGCAAATGAGGGCTTTGAGTGAGCCCTTCCATATATTTGAAGTGGGAATATGTCGATACATTTCAAGAGAACAATTTCTAGTATATATAAGAACTTAGATACGGTCAGACATTGACCCAAATACTGAATATTTAAAAATATAAGTTAAAGATAAGTGCAGGACTTTGTTAATAAGGCTATCAATCAAATTTTACTTGTAAAACCCAAATGTTGCCACATGTTGTAGGTTATTTGATAAACTAGGAAAATATTGGTAATAGATTGTCACAAATTGCATACAAAAAACAGATAATAAGAGTTATTATCAGCATCTTATAGGAATCTTATGGGATTATGGGCATAGTCATGAACCACATAACAAAGTTTCAGTCAACAAAGGACCACATATATGATAGTGGTCTCATAAGATTAGTACCATATAGCCTGGGTATGCAGTTGGCTATACCATCTAGGGTGGTGTAAGAACACTCTATGATGTTCGCAGTGACAAAATCAGCTAACTATGCATTTCTCAGAATGTATCCCCATTGTTAAGCAATGCACGACTGTATTTTATTTTTCCTTCTATATTTCAATAATCTTTAATTTTTTTTTATATTTGGATATAATATTTTCATAATGAGAAAGAATTGAAAATGTCCTAGAATCATGAGAGAGGGTTTAGTTAATATTTAATTTTAATATATAGAGTAAAAGAACATTTGTTATATGTCTATTAAAATATGAAGAAAAGTGTATTTAAAATGCCACAGACCAAAATATCCTGCTATGTGCTGTCTAAAAGATAGACACCCAACAGCAGAAGAATACACATTATTCTTAAGTGCACACAGAACATACTTCAGCATAGACCACATTAGGTCACAAAACAAGTCTCAATAAATTGAAGACAATAGAAATCATACTAAGTATTTTTTTACCATAATAAAATGGAACTAGAATTCAATGACAGCAAGAAAACAGGAAAATTCACAAATATGCAGAAACTAACTAACACACTCTTGAACAACCACTGAATCAAAGAGGAAATCAAAAGAAAATTTTAAAAACATCTCAAGAAAAATAAAAATGAAAACACAATTTGCCAAACTTATGGAATGCAGCAAAAGCAGCACTAATAGGGAAGTTTATAGTGATAAACACCTACACTGAAAAAGAACAAAAATCTCCAATAAACAACTTAACTTTATACCCCAAGGAACTAGAAAAAGAACTAAAGTCAAAGAACTAAAGTCAAACTAGAAAAAAAAACTAAAGTCAATAAAAGGGAGGAAATAATAAAGATCAGAGCAGAAATAGTGAATAGAAAAAAATAAACAAAGCTAAGAGTTAGTTTTTTGAAGAAATAAAATCAACAAACTCATAACTATATTAACTAAAAACAATAGAAAAGACTCAAGTAAAATTAGAAATGAAAAAGAAGACATTACAGTACATGCTTCAGAAATAAGAGACATCATAAGGGACAATCACGAACAATAATATGCAAACAAATTAGATAACCTAGAAGAAATGGATAAATTCCTAGAAACATACAACCTACCAAGACTGAATCAAGAGGAAATAGAAAATCTGAATAGACCAATAACAAACAAGGACACTGAAGTAGTAATCAAAACTTCCCAACAAAGAAAAGCCCAGAACCAAGTGACATCATGGCTGAATTCTACCTAGCAATCAAATAAGAATTAATACCAATACTTCTTGAACTCTGAAAAAGTAGTAGTAGAAGGAATAATTCCAAACTCATTTTATGAGGTCAGCATCACCCTGATACCAAAGCCAGACAAAAATACTACAAGAAAAGAAAACTAAGGCCAAATCCGTGATGAACACAGATTCAAAAATTCTTGATAAAGTACTAACAAACCAAGTTCAACAACACGCTAAAAAAGATTACACAACATAATCAAGTGAGATTTATCCCTGGGATGCATGTTTGATTTAACATACACAAATCAATGTGATACACTACATTAACAAAATGAAAGATAAAAAACTACATGATCATCTCAATAGATGCACAAAAGGCATTTGGCAAAGCTCGACATCCATTCATGATAAAAACTCTCAACAAAATAGGCATAAAAGGAAATGCCCTCAACACAATAAAGGCCATTTATGAAAAGCCTGCAGCTAATATCATAATTAATGGGGAAAAACTGAAAGCTTTTCTTCTAAGATCTGGTACAAGGCAGGGATGCCCACTCTCACCTATTCCATTAAACATAGTACTAACAGTACTAGCAAGAGCAATCAGGCAAGAAAAAGAAACAAAAGGTATCCAAATCAGAAAGGAAGAAGTAAAATTGTCCCTGTTTACAGATGACATGATCCTATGTGTAGAAAACCCTAAAGACTCCATAAAAAAAAAAAAGTTTGAACTAATAAACAAATTCATTAAAGTTGCGGGATACAAAATCAACATTAAAAATCAATTGCTATTACTTTACATCAACAATCTATCTAAAAAGAAAACAATCCCAATTATGATATCATCAAAATGAATAAAATACTTAAGAATAAATTTAACCAAGGAGATGAAAGACCTGTACAGTGAAAAGTATAAAACATTGATGAAAGAAATTGAAGACAAATACATGGAAAGATATCTTGTGTTCACAGATTGGCAAAATTAGTCTTGTTAAAAACTATATTATCCAAAGCAATACATCAATTCAATGTAATCTCTATCAAAATTTCAATGGCATTTTTCACAGAAATAGAAAAAACAATTCTAAAATGCTTATGGAACCACAAAAGATACTAAATAACCAAATCAATCTTGAAAAAGAAGAAGAGACTTGGAGGCATCACACTTTTGATTTCAAACTATATCACAAAGCTATAGTAATCAAAACAGTATGGCATGAAAACAGACAAATAGACCAATGGAACAGAATAGAAAGCCCAGAAATAAACCTTTGCATATACAGTTAATTAATTTTTCACAGGGGTACCAAGGACACACAATGTGGAAAGGATAATTTCTTCAATAAATGGTGTTGGGAAAACTGGAATCCACATGCAAAAGAATGAATTTGGACCCTTATCTTACACTATACATTGAAATCAACTCAAAATGGATTAAAGACATAAAAGTAAGACCTGAAACCAAAATACTCATAGAAGAAAATATAGGGGGATAATTCCTTGACTTTGGACTTGCAATAATTTTTTTTTATGTTGAGATACTAATCTTTTTAACGTATTCTGCAGATCTATTTTATTTATTTATTGCAACATATAAAAAGCACCTACAATTTTCTTAGAACAAGACAGTACGATTCCTACAAAAGGCAAAGATAATGGACAGGAGATAAGCTTGTAAAAATTGCTCAGCTTCACGAATGGTTAAGGATGTGCAAATTAAGCAATGGTATTAATTTTTGTCTACCACATTGGCAAAAATTTCAAAGAATGATAGTATTCAGAGAGCATCCAGCTTATATAATCAGAATATATAGGATAATTTTTCATCAGTATATGTTTCATCTTTACTACTTGGTTTCACATTCTTCTCCCAAATTATGTGGATCAATTTAGACTCCCACAATCAGCGCACAATCACCATAGCCCACTATCATCCACATATGGTACTATCAGGCTTCAAAGATGTTTGTCAATTGCATTACTACAGAATAATATTTCATTCATTTTTAATTTGCGTGACTCTGGTTACCAGTGAGTTTGAGAATATTTTATATGTTTATATATTAACCTGATTTTTTATTTTGTGAATTGCCTATTTATATCCTTTGCCCACTTTGTGATTGTGTTGGTTGTGATTTCTTTTTTTTTTAATTATTTTATTGAGGTGATAATGTTTATAACGTGTAAATTTCGGGTGTACATTATCATATATCAGTTTCTATATAGACTGCATAGTGTTCACCCCCAATAGTCGAGTTTTTATCCATCACCATACATACGTGCCCCTTTACCCTTTTTGCCCTCCCCCTTTCCCCTTCTGCTCTGGTAACCACTAACCTGTTCTTCTTATTCATGTGTTTATCTTCCGCATATGAGTGAAATCATATAGTGTTTGTCTTTCTCTGTTTGACATACTTCACTTGTAATTTCTTTATTGATTTGGAATGTGTTCTTTTAAAATACAACTCATGACTTATCACTATACTGAGCAAATCCCTGCAAAGCTCCTGATCTGCTCTGAGTAAAAGCCCTTGTCCTAACAATGGCCTACAGGGTCTGCACAGCTTGTATCCCCCTTACTTCTTCCTCAACTACTACTCATCTCCTTCCATTCCACTCCAGCTTCACTAGCTTCTTTCTTTTCCTTAAATACACTGACAAGTTCCAACACTTGTGCTTTTACAACACGTCTTCTGTCTATCTAAAAAGTGGGTACCTGAGAGGCTGACGGCACACTTCCGTAAGTCTTCACACAGGCGTAAGGTTCTCAAGAAGGCCTACCCTGACCATTAGACTGAAAATTGCAATTCATCCTCCAGTCTCCATACTCCCAATTTTCATTATTATGTACCCCCCCCATAACACTATTTATTATCTGTAGTATCTTTTAACTGAAATTTAAACTCCCAAAAGGTTGAGATTCTTTTTTGTTGTTGCTCATCAGTATATCCCAAGAGCCTACAAAAGTGCCTGACATAAAACAGGTACTTATTTAAATTTTAAAATAATAAATGAATTAAAGACTTGTATTTAGGTGCTATTCTCTTGCCTTTCACACATGCTGTAAACTCTCCTATGCACTCCTTGGCATGATTTTTAACTTTGTTCATGGTTCCTTTTCTTGTATGAAAGTTGTTGATTTTCATGTAGTAAAATATATTAAACTTATTTCTAATGGTTTGTGTTTTCTATATCCTGTTTCAGAAATATGCCACTGTGCTTATGTTTATGTGTTATGTTATAATTTCTTATATCCTCCCTTAACATTTTAGGGTATTTTTCAACATTTAATTATTTCAGGCATATATAATCCATCTTGTTTCATGGCAATGGATCTGTTTTTTCATATAATAACCAAATTTTGCTACCACATTTGTTGAAGAATCCATCTTTTGTCCACTGAGTTTTTTCCACCTCTGTCATATTTCCATACATGTGAGGTTCTGTTTCTCAGCTCTTTATTTTGTCCAATGTGTCTGCTTTTTCTATGCTTTTATACTCCTGCTATCTGCAAGTAATTACATTTATTTTTTCTCTTCCTATATTTTTGTGTTGGTCTCCATTAAATCTGGAGTATTTTTGTATGTTATTTTGTGAGTGCAGAATACATATGTATATATACTAATATGCATATACATGTATAATATTTAACCATTACTTGTAATACTAATATTATAGATTATCAACCTAATATTTTTAATAAGCAATTTACTTCATATCTAGAGGTGATGCTCTAATAATTTGAGGTCTTTAATATGAAGATATTTTACTTATATTTATTTTTTTAGAAGCAAAATAAAAGAAAGTACAGCATGGCAGAAAGAATGATAGTTTTGTTTACAGCACATAGCAAGTGCATATTCTGCTTTTTTCTACTTGGAAATCACCTAAAAAGATGTGAGCAATTTAAATGTGTGATACCTGGTGATTAGAAGCATAATTATTCCTACTGTGAAAAAATACTAAAGTGAAGGAATATGAAATCTCTTAGGAGGGGAAATATGATCAAACAGGAATATTGCATTTGTGATGATAATTCTTCTGAAATCATTATTTGAGAAACGTTTTCACACCAGTTACTAAATGGATTATTGATTATAAAATGACTTAAATGGTTTTCAGAGTTGATCAATTGGTAAAATATCCACATTATATTCAGACAAGGACCACTGTTTTCAAGCTTATGCTTTTCTAGTTTAGAGGGAAATCAGGATCAAAGTTTCTGCTCAATATTTATTTATAAACAGAAAGTATATCAACTCCCACCCTGTTGATAGCATAGCCAGTCACTTATTAAACAAATTAAAACACCTATTTGATGCCAGGAAGCGTGCTAGACCCTAGGTGCACAGTGGTGAACAAGAGAGCAGGCGCTCATTCTGATGGAATTCACAGTTGAGAGAGACATGCAGAAAATGAAGGGATTTATAATAGCAAGAGGTGGTGTGAGATCATGAATAAGAGCCGAACCTTAGAGCCAGATTTCCTGGGCTGTAATCCTGGCTCTACCACTTATTAACTGTGCGACCTCAGGTGATTTATTTAACCTATCCGTGTCTCCATTTTTAGTTAGTAATCAAGAGAAAATAATAGTATTAACCAATTAAGTTGTTGTGAGGTTCAATGGACTTAACTCATGCAAATTACAGACTAGCACATAGCATAGAATATGTAGCACGAGATAGCTGTTATAATATTATTTTTCTCATCATTATCATTTTTATTACAATTACCTGAATGTGACCTTATGTGGAAATAGGGTCTTTGCTGATTCACTCACGTAAAGATGAGGTTATGCTGGATTAGGGTGAGCAGGCCCTAAATCCAATGACTGATGTCCTTATAAAGAAAGAGAGATTAGAGACAGAGAGACACAGGTGAGAAGCCCATCTGACAATGGAGGCAAAGATTAGAGTAATGCAACTATAAGCCAAGGAGTATTAAGGATTGATGGCAACCATCAAGTTAGGAGAGAGTCATGTAACAAATACTCCCCCAGAGCCTGGAGAGGGAGGATAGCCCTGCTGATTTGGGACTTCCAACCTCCTGCACTGTAACAGAATAAATTTCTGTTGTTTTAAGCCACCCAGTGTGTGGTAATTGTTACAACAACTCTAGGAAACTAATACTGGTAACAGTTATTATTATTCAATTCAAAGGTAAGGAAACCCAAGCCCAATGGAGTTAATGACTTGCTCAAAGTTCCACAATTAGAAAGTGATAGAGCTGGGCTTATAGTCTCAGGCAGTTTGATTTAAGCACCTACATTTTAACCACTTTGTATTCTTCATATACCAATCCATAGTCCTAATACCTGTTTTGTAGTCAATATTCATTGAAATGCCATTATACGCCAAGCATCATTCTAAACATTAGAAATCCAACAGTAAACAAAACAGAGAAACAACCAACAGTTTGGTCTAGTGAGGGGAGTCAAAATAATTAAGAAAAAATATGAATTATTTTAGATATTAATGTTATTAAAGAGAAAATAAAATAGGTAAGGGGGATAGGGAGGTCTGATGGGGCGGTGGTGGGGAATATGGAATTTTAAATTGAGTGATCAGGGAAGATCTCTCTCTTCACAGGACATTTGAATGAAGTATTAAAAAAAGAGAAGGAGGGGCCGGCCCTGTGGCGCAAGCGGTTAAGTGCGCACGCTCCGCTGCGGCGGCCCGGGGTTCGCTGGTTCGGATCCTGGGCACGCACCGACGCACTGCTTGGCAAGCCATGCTGTGGCGGCGTCCCATATAAAGTGGAGGAAGATGGGCACAGATGTTAGCCCAGGGCCGTCTTCCTCAGCAAAAAAAGAGGAGGATTGGCGGGTTGTTAGCACAGGGCTGATCTCCTCACAAAAAATAAATAAATAAATAAATAAATAAATAAAAAATAAAAATAAAAAAATTAAAAAAAAAAAAAAAAAGAGAAGGAGTAAGCATGTTCGTATCTGGGGTAACAGAGTTCCAGATGAAGAGAAAAACAAATCTAAATGTCCTAAGGTACATGTAGCCTGAATATTTGAATTATAAGGAGACCATTGTGAGTGGAGTGGGATATAATGATTAGTAGAAACTTTGGTTAGAGAAGAGTTAAAGGAAAAGGTTTAACCCAGATATGTATATTGCTATGTGGTATATAATATAGACCCATGAAACAGGGTAAGTTCATGCAAGTGAAGATTGATAGAAAATAGAAGAGACCCACCGGCAGAGCTCTGAACTCCTCCAACATTAAAAGGCCAGGCAGATGAGGGGGACCCAGCAAAGGAGAATGAAAAGTAGCTGGCATTGAGTAAGTAGAAGATCCCTATAGTGTGTTGATCTGGAAGACAAATTTATTCTTCTACAAGCAAGTCTTATATGTCAAGGGAAATGGCAACTCAACACATGTATGAATAATCTCTGTATAAAAATTTCTAGTTAGACTCTGTATTGGTATTCTATGCATATAAAATTTTATCTAGAAGTATTACAAGGAGAAAAAGGCTGCTTCTTGTAATACTTATTACTTCTGTTTTCAAAAGCATTTGGTTCATAAAATTATTTTATTAACTTCATAAAGGATTCAAGATAAAAATTCAACATAGCTTTATAAAGATGTCTCTATGTATAGTGAGAATCATAAGGCTGATAAATTGAATAAATTATTGCATCACCTCTTCTTTTTAACTAGTCAACCCATGCTTCTTATTGCAGTTCTCTTACTTAGGATTGGGTGGCCATAATTAGCCTAAATTACTGGCATTGGTTGTGTACATTTTGCCTTCATATTTGGTCGGTATCTTGATACTGGTAGGTGTATGAACTTCTTACAATAGGCTATATCCTTTAAATAACAGTATGATGTTTAATGTTCTTTGGCATTCAATTTTTCTTTAAAATGTTGAACGTGAATGTCTTTGTGCCACTTGTGACAAAGGTCAGAAGTATGGTCTGTGATTATGAAGTATGGGTAAGCCAATGGGTTGGTGTAAGACTAGAGTTATAACCTTGGCTTTCTTCGCCTAATTAGCTACTACACAGACATGCTTCCGATTAACATTGTACTATTAATACCTACTGTACAGAAGTAGTAAGGAGTATTTCATAGGTTCTGAATTGAGTACAGTTTTGTATATTTTATCGGTGACCCAGAAGAATAAATGTGTGGGTTGGCTAGCCCTTTGGAGGAGAAGATTATAATTCAAATTGACCTTGATAAGTTGGAAGAGTAGTCAGAAATAATGAAAATCCTGAGGTCAGGTATAAAGCAGGAACTACTGTAAGGAAAAACACGATACATACAAGACAGGGAATGACTAATTAGGCATGATTGCGGCGGAGAAGAACCTAGAGATCACAGGGGACATGAATTGAACATAATTCAGCTCAGTAGCATTATTTTAGGGGTTTGAACACGTAATAGTGAAATGTACTATAAAAAATAGGGCTATTCTGATGAAAAATTATAAGATAAAACTTCATCTACATTTTACATCGATCAGGTTAAAGCTAAAACAGTGTGTCAAACTTCGGACAACTGAAATCTGGAGAATTTGTAGATGGCCTGAAAGATAGAAGAAAGATTAAGTGATTAGAAAATTGGAATTTCAAAGAAGCAATAATATTATTTGAAATGTGTGATTGTAACGGAGACGTGTGAGAAGGGAGTTAATAACGGCCTTGAATTATGTAAGTGGTGATTTTAAGAATTGTTGACTAGCTGTTCCTGACCCTCTTTGCAGTCAGAATTCTTGTTAAAATTTGGGCAAGGATGGTATAAACTGATGGTGAAAAATATCACAGCCTAAAAGAAAGAATGTAACCTAGCATGGACTTTAAAAATTAATACTTTACCTTCAGAGAATCAAAGTGGATGTATTCAAGCTTATAGATAATCGGGTCTGAATAGTAACCACTCTCAACTCCATTTCCTCCCTCAACCCAACGCTAGCCATATATAGTTTAGATTTCATCTACACAGGTGCATATTTTGTTTGAGTTTTCACAGTAATAGTGGATATGAGCAAACAGTATATTAAGATTATTACCATTAATTTACAAAAAAATAACAAGTTGCACAAAAAAGATAGGTTGAAATTTATCTCCCAAATCCAATCTTTGTTTTTATGTATAAATTATCTACTTAATACTTTTCATGTTCACGCTTCCACAGCTCAATTTTGACTTCATAGGAAGGCCTGGCTTCATATGGAAACAGAATAAATAGTTTCACTGATAGATTTAAGTGACACCAAAAGCGTGTCTAAAAATACCTGCTCCACATTATTCTGCTGGTTTGCCGTTGTGTTGAAATTCTTCAGCATTAATATCACACCTTCAGGTACTTATTGAGAAGATTTTGTATTTTGAGTGGGCCAAAGGATTGTATTACCTAAGAAGTCTAATGTATTTAGCTAGCTATGAGTTTGACATGCTTCATTCTCTTCCTGATTAAATGCATACCTTCCATTGTTCCCACTGGCACCAACAGTCACAGGGTTTGAAGAAAAAGATTTGATGGAGAGATAATATGTGGTGGGTAGGGGAGGAAACAGTTAGGTCTATCTTGAGAGCATTGGATCCTGCCCATGTTAAGGGCACAGAGCCTTGGAAGCACTGACACATAGGCCACAGCAAGGCAGGAGGGATGGGACTTCCTCCAGCAGAGCTATAAAACATCCAAAAAGGTGAATCTGAGGAGTCACCCATTTCAATATTTTGCTAAGGGCCAACCATGCCTATAGATGTATAATAGACATGCCATGTGTTATCAATGCAATATTTTGTTTTCTTAAAAAGTGCTGGTAGAGCATCAGTTGTATTTAATGATAAAATTTTGAATGTTTTGGAGAGCTCATGTTTGTGACTCCTTGTATGAATTCTAAGAGAAGAAGTGAGTGGAAAGTGAAGTGAAAATATGTTCTTGAATATGCTACTTTGTTCTGAAACTATGTTAGTAGAAGCATATACATTATTGATATTTTCTTAATAAATTATACCTGTATCAGTGTTGAGAACTGAAAGCATTCTGGCCCTCTATTTCATTCCAAAGCAATTATATTTCCTTGCTTTAAAAGCTTTTTTAAAAATAATCAAATAAAAATTAAAATCAAGGGAAGTTTTGACCAAATTATAAAAAGCATTTGATAATAATTTCAGGGTCTTCTAAATAATCCTCAGGAATATCATCATCTTGATAACTGAATAAGTCAAAAACACCGTATACTTAATTTCTCATCACTATTAATCTTCCTAGTACTGGATTTGTTGATCACCTATTTAGTCATTCTTCAAATGTTTCATAAACAGAAAAGTATGTGTGAGGGAGAAATTAATTTAAATATTCAGACCAATGCAATTCAATGTATTTGTGTGTATTATTCATTTCTAATTTTCAGCCCATACTTCGCTGCCTTCAAGGAGCTTAATGTCTATGAGGAAAGCAGATCCATGAAGAAAAAATTATACTGGAGAATAGTAGAAGATGTCTGTGGTAGACAAGAGAAGTGGCATGAAAAGTAATTACTTACAAACCAAGTAATCACTGAAAAATTCGCAGAGGAAATGCTTTACACACCAGCAATCGCAAAGACGCACACACCATGCTGTTCCTTCTGGTCATGTTTTTCTTCTGCTATGCCTTTTGCCCAGAAAATTGTCCTTCCTTTCCATTGTTTCCCAAATAACTGCTCTTTTTCTATTAAAATTGAGTTCAAGTGGCTTTCCTATAATATCTTAGGTCCCAAATGTGCACCATTCTCTCATTACATGTCTACATCAGACTTTAATTATCTGTTTATATTTCCGCCTCCTAGGCTAGACCTCTTCATAGTTCAAGATCTGTTTTAGTCATTTTTATATCCATGTGGAAAATAATAAATAGCTCTCAACTAAGGCAGAGATGAATGTGAGAAGATTTGGGATGATACAAATTGCAGAAAACCCAACACAAACAATTTGCTTGAATCCAAACAAGAATGTAATGTTTCTTGAAACTGAAAGACACAGAGCCTCAATTCTTGCTTGATCCAGGAGTAAAATATCACCCATATACACCTTTACTTTTATCTCTATGTTCCTGCATGTTCTCTCTCTCCCTCTCTATTTCTACTCTCTCTCTCTCCCATTCCCTCCCTTTTAAAAAATACCTGCAAACATCTTATTGCATTTCAGAGAGTATAGATGGATTATTATGATCCTCTCTAGTGCCAGAGTATAAAATGTTTTATTGCGGTTTTTGCCATATTCCCACCCTTAGCATTAGGGCCTTTGTCAACTCCACCTACCTGGAAAACTGTGGAAACTGTGTTTTTTCAGAGGAAAATAATGATTCTGTCACCAGAGTTCTTTAAAGGATTTTGGTGGCTGGAAAATAATTATTGAATACACCACATTTTTCTATTTTTTTCTTCTTCATGCTCCATTCAATTTATTAAGTGGTGAAAGAAATAACCATAGCTATTGAGACGTTATTGATAGCAATCAATAAGTTCCAAGGCATAAATAAATAGAACAAAACAAAAAAACCCAAGCAGAAATTCAACTTGAAGTATAACTGGGCAGTTTTTAAATAAGAATACAATTTTTAAAATAAAATATTTTTTAATTGAAAGATACCCTAAAGACTTTGTGTTCTTCTCTCATTAAATTATTATTAAAATATTATTGGCCATTCTCTATGTGCCACTGTGAGAGATGTGAGGGATCAAACTTTTAAGAGTGATGGAACCCATCTAGGGGTGAAGGAAATAATGAGTTTGTTTATGGATGCATTAAGTTTGATAAGACAGTTTATTGGCAAAATATTTATTCAGTGCCTATTATGGGCCAGGAATTGGATGTGAATTATTGAACCATACATATAAGTTCATAGAACTTATATTTTAAGGGAGACATTTAAGCTTATATTCTTATTGCAGTTGGATATGTGAGTCTGTACCTCAGTGGAGATGTTTGTTCTAGAGATACATACATATTTGAGAGTCATTCATATCCTCATTTTCCTCCTCCAGATGTGAATTTATGAGGAGACCCAATCCATTCTCATACCTTACTATCTCCAGTGTCATTTCCCTGAGATAACCTGTTTAGGTTTCTATTTTCTGTTCTTCTGGTGGTTACCTCCATAATTCTAAATATTACAATTTTTCCTCTTTTCTTCATATATCTACTCAAGACAGTATCTATTGATTCTCTAATATGAAAGATGAGATTTTAATATATATTATCCCCTGTGATATATAATCACTTTTTCTAAATTAAAAACAGTATCTAAGGTCATCATGTAGTATTTTTTTAAAAAGGAAACTCACTTTCAAATTCAGAAGCATTTAATTTTTTCTCATTGCTTACTGAGCTATGTAGAGACACATGATTTTGAAAATCTGAGTCCTTTAATACCCAGGTCAATTTTCTTAGCTAGAATTCACCACCATTCCACAGAACATTTCTCTTGCCAAGGGTTGCTTTGTTGCTGAACAAATGTTTCCACTGCTTTGCCTTTGCTCATAATGTTCCCCTTCCATTGTCCTCCCTCTGTTGAGTTCCTTTGCATTCTTCTAGGTCTAGCTCACATGTTACTTCCTTTGACAACCTAATATCTCCCAACCAGGTATCAACTCTCTGACCCTTTTGTCCTCCTAGACTTTCTTGAACCTCATTTATAATCCTATTATCTGCTTTAGTTCATAATTATTTTGGAATTTAATTTTTTCTTAATTAAGTGCAAGCTCCTTGGAACTAAAGACCAGGTTGTCTATATAACTTTGTCACCTAGAGTGGCCTGGTGCACTATATCTCACATATTGATTGATTAATGAATATTTTTTTTACTTTTAATTAATACATGTGTGGATATTAGGGTCCTTCTGACATTAAAAGATGTTCTCAATTCTTAATTGACTACAATATGTCATGATGTAGGTTACCTCAAAAAATTTTATATTGTCAGAAAAATATGTTAGTGGAGGAGAAAGAGTACCAGTAGTATTCGATAGACAACTACTAGCCCATAATTCCTATTTACATTTGACAGAGTTTCAAAAAACCAAGGCAATTTATTAAATCCTAAATGTTTGGGGCTCTGATCATCAGAATAGTTGCACCTTTCTCAGTGCCTTAAGGGAAAGATAAAAATGTTCAGAACAGTTCCATTTATGTCTCCCATGTTTAAGCTCCAGAAAGAGGCAATTTAGGTCATTATTGGTGAAAAGATAAAATTTCTCCTTTGGGTCAGGAGCCAGATTGTTCATGAGAAGAAAAATAAAAGTGAGTTTATACATATATGATTGTTCTTTTTGATAAGAAAATATATAGAAAGGTATCACACATACTATTTCTTTCTCTTAATTTTAGCAAATTATTATATAAGGAGCATGCTATGAAAGACAAGATTTGGAAACTTTTGGAATTGGATAGAAATTCAAAGGAATAAGCATAAGGAAAGAGATAAAGTTTGAAGTGAGAGAAAAACTGAATGGGACCGAAAAAGAATATGACAAGCATGGATTGTTCTAGTCTGTGTCCTGAGTCTGGTCTTCTCCCTCAACTCTTCTGATATTTTCAGACCTCCTGGAAATTAAGCATTACAGGATGCCTACCAGAGGCTTTCAAAGCCATGGGGAGTGCTGCAGGAAGGCGGGAAGGAGGATGGTGATATTTTGCAAAGAGTCGTGATATATAAGTTTCATTTTTCATCTGGAAAATGTTTCATCAAACTTATGGAGGGGAAAGGTCCTAATGAAAAATTGCTGGACAGGTGTGCTAAGCATCAGAGAAGCCCGCTACTCCCTTAGAAAACTCAGCATTGACAAACTCTTTCAATGCAGATGGCTTGTAGGATATCACTAGGTCTCTCTTTTGAAAGGCAAGAGATCTAGGGAAGCCAATTCCCTTGGGAAGCTGGGCACTGCAGAGTCTATCTCCTCACCACACATTGTTGTGCACCGAGTGAACTTGCTCCAATTTGACATTATCCCCAGTCATCCTGTGTAGAAAACAAAAACAATGTAGTATCACAGGGGGTAATGCGAAATTCCAACAGTTTGCGTTTTCAAGTTAGGGATATATGTCGACGCCATTAAGAGCAGATTTAGATGACTAACATTTGAGAAAACTAAAAACCACTCTGCGATGCATTGTTTTTAATTGGCTTAAGTGAAAACAAGATTTATTAATTTTACTCATAGGTTTTGATTTAAAAGCCGGCTATATCCAGTTTCAAAAATCAAGGTGTAAGAGCGTATTTTAAAGTAATGAAAAAAAATAACATATGGCCATAAAAGATGATTTTGCTATGCATGATTTGTGCCTATCAATAACCACAGGATTGGCACTCTAAGAATATGTAAAGGGAAAGATGATGTTAAATCACAGACAAATTCATCAATATTTAGCTCAATTTGAATGAATAAATGAATCAATGAACGCTTCTTGTTTTATGTAGCATTTTCCATCACTTCCTCCCAGTCAGAGGATGCTCAGTCATCCAGCCTAAAACATGGGAGTCTTTCTGGATTCCTCCCTCGCCTTTGGCTTCCATACTAACCAGACCTCTTAAATTCTATTGGTGTGTCCTACTTAATATCTCTGGAATTTGTATATTTTTCCATTTCTATTGCTAGTGCTTCTTCCAATCCCTCATTTCCTAAAATTGAAACTATTACAATAGTACTTTTTCTGGTCTTGCTATTTCTAATATTCACCCATACCCACCCTGGGCCAAAAATCAAATTATAGTGTCTGTACGCATGTGTATAAAATAAAAGAAAAAAAATACTGGATGATACACATCAAAACGCTATGTGAATGACTGGATTCATGTGACTTCTTCCTTGTACTTTTTTTATACAATGCACTAAAATAATTACAAATTGTTTGTTTTTTCTTTTTGTGAAGAAGACCAGCCCTGAGCTAACATCCATTGCCAATCCTCCTCTTTTTGGTGAGCAAGGTTGTCCCTGAGCTAACATCCATGCCCCTCTTCCTCTGCTTTACATGGGACGCCATGACAGCATGGTGTGACAAGTAGTGCCTCAGTCAGCACCCAGGATCCCAACCTGCAAACCCCGAGACGAAGCGGAGTGCGTGAACTTAACAGCTATGCCACCAGGCAGGCTCCTACAAATTGTTTTAATAGAGAAAAATATAACAAGTCAGTTATCTCTCTCTCACTTAAATCTGATCAGGCACTTACTTGCTTGTGATTATCCAGTGACCCATGACAATTTACACATGCAATAAAATTCCCTAATGTGAAGTACAAGATACTTTGAGATCCGATTCCCTCCTATATTTTGGCTACATTTTGGGTAGGCTAAACATATAACTTATTGTCCAAACCAAGATAGTTTTAATAGTGAAAATGAGTCCTGTTAACAACTACAGCTAAATAACTGGCCTAAACTGAACAGTCTGGCCAAATAGATAAAAGATATTCCCAATTGTTATTTTTTCTTTTTTGTGTGTGTATGTGAAATGGGGATAATTGTTTTTGCTTTCAGTTTTTCTTCATCATATTTTACCATAGATTCATTATTTATAACCTGAAATAATCTCCTTCTTCATTGGAATGTCTTTGTTCTTAAATTTGTATTCTTCAAATTCCAAACATGATATAATACAGATATAACCTTATTTAGAATTATTGGACATAATTATAAACCATTCCAATAGAATGTAAGCTCCATGAAAGCAGAGATTTTTGCTTATTTTTATTAATAGTTTTATCCATGGTATTTTGAAAGTACCTGGCATAGAGTAAGCACTCAATAAGTATTTGTTGGATGAGATAATTTGATTAAAGATAAGTGGGCTGACAAAAAGCTTCAGTGAGGTCGTTTCTTTTCTCTCTCTCTTTTTTTTAAGGGCTTGTGGGGATAGAGGTCATTTCTAGTACTCCTAGTTTTGAAAAATAAGCAAAGCTTTATCTATTATACTTGTAGTTTAAGTAGTGTATTATTAAATGTATATTGTGTACATTTGTTGTAAATAATATAATCAGATAATTTAGAGTGAGGAAACAGATTGGGGTTCGTAGTAGTCAACTTTATAATTTTGCAGATGGGGAACTTGAGGCCAGAAAGTGAACAAGGACACACAACATTAGTAACAGAACACTAATAAAAGCTCAGGTCTGTAATCCTACAGCATTCTCCACTCTCCATAGGCCCTCCAAATTTTCTCCACTAAAAATAACATTTGTATCTGAATAAAGCATTGATTTTAATACTGTATCAATATTGGTAGTTAATTGTAACACATGTACCAAACTAATGTAAGATGTAAAATATGAGGGAAACTGAACGTTGGATATATGGAAACTCTCTGTACTATCTTGCAAATTTTTTAAATTTAAAACTTTTTTAAAAAATAAAGATCATTTTTCAAAATATCATTTATATTCAGCATAAAAATAGATGAAATAGATCACTAACATGGTCTACAAATAATGTTTTCGTTAAAGAGATGAAACTGAAGATTAACAGAATCGGTTGTAATCCAAATATGTTAATTTCAGTCCAGAACTGAGATTCCTAAAGAACTCTTGCGTGCCTTCCAACTTTTACATATTTTATGTGTCTTTGTATGTTCATGTATTTTAACCACGGCATTGGTTACCTTGTTTTAATTAAGTAATTGATATTGCAGAAGATGTTGGTTGCAATATTTTGAACCAAATAGACATGTAATAAATACCAAATAATAACCACTGCCTCTTTAGCTTTTGTTCACAGTAAACTCCACTTACTTCAAAGGAACACTTTGGCAAGTAAGAAGAGTACTCTTGACTGCATATTTAGATGATATATTACTATTCTTGATATTAAAGATCACGCAAAACAAAAAAAAAGTAGCACTGTCTTTCCCCTACTATTTTCCTCAGATCACCAAAGTAGGCAGAGAAAATAGGTTTAAATGTGTGTGTTTTCATTTTAAGTTAATGATTGGAGTTTCCACTGTGGAAACAACATTTATGGAAACAACATTTTAAAAGTTATAATAAAGAAACTGAATAAAGGCAACTTCTCGCTCAGGTAATTAGCTTTCCCTTTGTAACTATTTTCATAGGATTTTACTGGGTAAAGTTTTGGAATGTGTCTCCGTATTTCGTAGCCTGGCTCAACCAAATGTTTTTATAACTTGGTGTACATGTCAAAGGTCCTCTGCGGGAATTCTGTGGGAAATATGCAGACTGACCTGCGCATAAGGAACAAGGAAAACATCACAGCATGGGATGGGATGGAAGTTAAAGTGAAATATTTGCAGCTCTGTGCATGGTTCTTTTAAAATTTTCCATAGGAGGTCCGCGTTGTGCTGACAGAGGGGTTGCATTCTTATGGTTAGGATGTTATTTAGAATTAGACACTGTGAGTATGATTCTCCGCACAGATTTGGAATCCATTAAATATTGCATGAAAAGAACAGTGGTATTTGAGACTTTGTCACTTAAATGAATTGTCTTTTGCTATAACACACCAAAGTAGAGGTGGGAGGAGTAGACTGTCCCTTCCCATCTTTGTTAGCTGATGTCTTAGTAATAAATGGAAGCTAAAATGTGCTGTCAGAGGTTGATGTCAAATCTTCACTGTTATGTGATTAGCTGCCAACATTATCACTGATCGTTGCCTTTAACAACAAAAAGAATGTGGATGTGAAGTTATGGGGAGTTTTATTTGCTTAAGTTCTCTGAGATTTATTAAAACTTTCTATCTCTTAAAAAACATCTCGAATAGTTTTTTAAAAAGTACTTAACTTTCAAATAATTTAACCATTATATGTTCTGATGATTAGGAGGAAAAAGCTGTGATTTCAGTGAGAATATTTTTGAAAGTCATCATGAGAGATCAATACCTGTGGTACGTTATTTGCTGTTTGTCTCACATAACGACTTCTAATAATTTTCTTTCTGAGTTATCAATTTACTAATGTCTTGAGAATGTATTTCAAAAGAAGAACAGGAGAAATTAATGAAGCAAAAATGAGAGAGCAAAAAGCCCAGCACCAGCATTTCAGGATTAAAGAGATACGTTAAAAACACAAAACTACTTTAGAAAGGATAGGATTAACAGGAATTGTTGCTGTCTTTTTTCCTGTTAACAATAAGTGTGTAAGTATTTATCGTTAAAATTAGGCTGCAAACCAGATCACGGGTTTAAAATTCATGTCGGAGTTTCAATGAATGATGTGCATTAAGCATAAAAATGGCTCATTTTTTAACACAATATAGAATCTTGCAAACCCGCATTCTAAGATTTATCACAGGTCACTGAATGGTCAAAGAGAAGTGATACTATCCATTGCTAGATCTTTCAATGTATTGAATTATTTAAGATGTACATCCTTTAAGTTTTGAGTTATTTGTCTCTAAAATAGTTACAATTGCGATTCCCTTATCCCAAGCATTTTAATAAATGACAAATAAATTTAAAATATGTAAATTAAAAGACACTTTTTAAATTAAGGCAAATGTTGGTCCCTTGATTGGTTCCTGGCTGTTAAGAATATTTTCTCTTATTTGACAGGATCATAAAGTTTACTAATAAATTGATAATATCATTAACTTTCTGAATATGGAGGGGTGTCAGAACCAAGAGAGATAAATTGACAAAGTCAAACAAAACAAAAACCTTGGGAAAATACTGACATTTACAAAGAAAGTTTACATTCCTTGTCCTTACTATTCTGTGATACTGTGATACTTCATAATTCACACTCCATCTCTCTGTTCTTATTTCCCAATCTTATTTTCTTGCTATTTTCAGCACTTACTTCTACTAAGTAAGTAGAGTTATATTCTACCCTTTCTGAAAGTTCAAGTTTGAGAATAATTTCAATCCTACAAAGATCCAAATTGACAATTTATAACATTTCAACAATTTAATAATTATGGACTACATAGTCTGCAGCATTAATAATAGAAATAGAGTTATTCTATAGATGAACCATCTCAATAGGTTAATGAGATTTAGGAAACTGCATGTAAAGTACTAGGAAACTAGTTATCCTTTCCACACAAAAACTCATAGAATGTTCTACTATAATGAAATGTGGAAGTAGGGATTTAAGGTAGAGTTAGGCTGCTTCCTTAAATTGTTTTATTTAGACCCACAAAGCAAGCAAGGACATTGAATTTGACTTTGAGGGCAGAAAAGAATACAGAAAATTTAGCTCTAAAAAATTTTCATCACAACAAAGTCAACATTAAGATGAGTTAAGTGAAAATTTAAAATAACACATGTGCTTACCAAGTTTTGAAAAGGAAATTACAGTAAAATAGAAGCAATGAGAAAATATTGAAAATAATATTTACTTTTAAGTGAAAACTATTGAGTAGATTATTTTTAAAAACAATTTTTGTGTGTTATTTGTACCAAAAGGTCCAATGTTGAAACAGAAAAAAATACTGTTTACAGTTCGAATTGTCAACTGTCAAGATAGATTGTCATTAAATAAAAAAACATACTTTTAAAAAGTGGAAGAGTGAATAAAATAAGACAACAAGCTGTCATGAGCTAGATGCTATACAAAATTGGGGAAATATTTTAGCAAAGAACAAATAACAAATGACTCTTTAAATGTAGTCATTCTTTCTTTTTCTTGGAATTTTTAACTGGGATCACTTGCTAAATACTGTCCAAAAAGGATGACTTGATATAGGAGTGAAAGCCAATGAATTATTTTCCCCAAATCTTCAGTGATGAAAATGTTCTTGGTAAATTCTTTTTTTTTGTGAGGAAGATCAGCCCTGAGCTAACATCCATGCCAATCCTCCTCTTTTTGCTGAGGAAGACTGGCCTTGAGCTAACATCCATGCCCATCTTCCTCCACTTTACATGGGACGCCGCCACAGCATGGCACAACAAGCGGTGCGTAGGTGCCCACCCGGGATCCGAACCCAGGCTGCCAGCAGCAGAGCACGCACACTTAACTGCTACGCCACGGGGCCGGCCCCAGTAAATTCTTTTTAATAATTGTTTTTTAAAAGGCAATGAATAAGAAAATTAACATAAACTCCAGTAAATGTTTAGGATATTCTCTTATTCTTAATTAGGAAACTAGATATCATAAAAACAAATAAATCAAAAGACCAAGATATTTTGAAAAATATAAAGTTTCAAAAAGTTGTATAGAATTTGGGATTTTCAGAAATTGCCATTATGCTTGAAGAATTATGGCTCATCAACATGGTTCCTACAACTACAAGAAAGGCGCCAGAAATTTTTCTAGGCAGATAGTTTTCTAGACCTGCACTGTTCAAAATGGTATCCATTGGCCACATGTGGTTATTTAAATTTAAATTAATTAAATAAAATTAAAAATTCCATTCCTCAGTTGCACTAGTGACATTTCAAATGCTCAATAGCCATATGTGGTGGCCATTGCCATCATAGCAGAAATCTCTATTGAACAATCCTGTTCTGGAAAACTAGTGATATTCATTCCAAGCTTATAAAATATATAAAAATTACAGCATCACAAACTATTCATCTAGTATAATGTACGTGGGAGGAAAACAATTATGTTGTTTATTAAGAAGAGAATTATAACTAACAGCTAAGAGATATCTTAAAAATTACATAAAAATGTGGATAAGAGTCAAGTAAACATCTTTTATTAAACTGGAACATAAACATATACTTGTTGTTCCACCTAAAACAAAATTTTATGAGAATAATGAAGGTATTAAAATGGATGGTCCTGTCAAGCAGGATAAAGAATGCTGATCTTAAAACCAAAGGAAAATAAAGATGAATATAGAGGTGCAAACATGGTGGAGATTCCTTGATAAGCCCTAAAATTGCCTTTAAAACTAAAATGCAAATCTTCAAAGTCCATGTGTATAAGGTAACATATTTAGAGTAATTTATTCTAATCAATCTGAAAAGATGATGTGTTTTGAAGTATTAAACAACTACTTGAGTCACTGTATTACCTGAAGAAAGAGTTGTAATATTCCACACAGAGCCCTGAAGGAGGAGCAGTCCTGGACTCTTTCAATGACACTAAAGCCATCAAAATCCAAAAACCCCTCTAACAAATATGGGGTGTTTCTGTAACCTAAACAAAGCCAGCAGAGTGATAAAAGCCATAGCTCCTTCTGCAGTGCTCTTTTGCTTGGGGCTGGAGATGAACAGTTTCTTTCATTCTGCAATATACTTTTACCTGGGATACTCAGAGTGGAAATGAAAGCTTTGGTACTTCCCTCTCCCATTCTTCCAAAATACAGATAAAAAATTTTGCAGAAATTTTGAGGTGATCCAGAAACATCGTGAAACCATTCTGAGGATTCCCTCAGATTCTACGATCCAGAAGTTAATAAGCCCAATTTTAAAAGATATTCCAGAAACTCACAAATGTTGTATCTTTCAGAGAGGAGTAGCCTTTTTAGCATCAATCTAGAAAAAGCTCAGATCTGTCCCATGAAAAATGTGGCCTTTGTTTGCTTTTTTCTGGGTGCAGTGGTTTTCAAATTTTGTTTATGTGTGTGTTCTGTGCTTAAGTCAGATGTTAAATAGAAATCATATACATAAAACAGGGGTTTTGATTGGCATATGTCTAAGTTAAAAATTATGCTGCTTTTTTGTTGTAAAGTTAATCCATGAGACTGTTTTAACAAGCCTGAAATTCAATAATTGAAGTTTTTGCATACTCACTATATCAAGTAGTAATTTTTATTTTTAAACATCTACCTTATGATCTGAAGATACACGTTAATTCGTTTGCTAGTTTCTTTCTTTCTGTCCATCATTTGATTAGCTTGCCTTTTGCAGAATATGGAGAAAATTTCCAGTTGCATAGATAAATAATTGCCAATAGCAACAGTTTCTGTTTTTAAACAACGTACCATATAGTCTGAGGATACTATTTAATTTCACTGATTCAGAAGTTTGAATAAACAATATTAGGACTTTTAAAAATTGAATATTCATTGCTATATTAAGGCCACTCTCATTCTTTAGCATAAAAAACAAGGAAAGTACTCAAAACTTACAACAAGAACTAAAACACTCAATACTGAAATGTTTTCCTGAGACATCATGCTCCATATTCAATTATAATTGTTCAACTATTATGCAGAAAACATTTTACACCAGGTATGTAACTTAACTCTCTTGACGATGTGTGTAATGGCATATACCCACTTTTACATTTACTTGGGTTCAATTTATGTAACAAAATGAAAAAAGAATAATCAGTATAAAGATATATACATATCTATCTTTATATATATAAATAAAATTAATACTAAGAACTTTGTATTCATTTACACTATCCCCTAGAAAGCAAAAACACAAACGGCATAGTGGGAGGAGAAATTTAGCACATACGTAGTTGAGAAAGGGCTCATATCCAAAATACATAAAGAACTCTTCCTACCATTAAGAAGAGACTAAGAGGGGCTAGCTCGGTGATGTAGTGGTTAAGTTCACGTGTTCCACTTCAGTGGCCCAGGGTTCACAGATTCAGATCTGGGGTGTGGACCCATGCACTGCTCATCAAGCCATGCTGTGGCGGTGTCCCACATACAAAATAGAGGAAGGTGGACACAGTTGTGAGCTCAGGGCCAATCTTCCCCACCAAAAAAAAAAAAAAAAAGAAAAGACTAAGAATCCAATAAGGTATGAACAAAATACTTGAACAAGCATTTCACAAATAGGCCAATTTTACACGACCAATAAATATATAAAAATGTGCTCAATATTATTAATTATCATGGAAATGACAATTAAAACTAAAATGAGATATTCTTACGGTCTCACCACAATAGCTAAAATAAAATGGTCAGTAAATTCCAGGAGTTGAAGAAGGTATAAAGTAATGGAAAATCTCAGAAGTATCTGGTTGGAATGCAAATTGATATAATCCTTTGGAAAACTTTCTGACATTGTGTATGAAAGCTGAACATACTTTTGCCCTGTGATATAGCAAGTCCACACCTAGGAACATATCCAAAAGAATTGTGTAATCACATGCACAAAAGTACATGGATATGAATACTTAGAGCAGCAATTTTCATGATAGTTAATACTAGAAAACAACTTAAATGTCCAACAAGCTAGAATGAGCACTAAAGTTATGAAATATCTACACGATAGATGAGTAATCAACAAATTCTATACAATAAGAATAAATGCCACACAAAATATTTAGTGAAAGAAGTAAATAAAAAACTGGGAAACTTAATTCTAATATTTAAGATTTCATTATTATGTAACAAAACCATAAGGACTATCAGGCAAATGATTATTGTAAAAGCCAAGATGCTGGTTATCTTTGGAAGAATGGGTGAGAGGAATTGGGAGAGAGGAGAGAGGGAGCTCCAAGGTGCTGGCAATAGTCTATATCTTCATCTGAGTCAATAAATGTGTACACTTTATGATAATTCATAAGCTTACATTTTTGTTTTGTGTACCTTTCTGAATATGTATTACATTTTTACAACAAAATGGATTTAAAATGCAACAACTTCAATCACTCATTGAGAGGGCCCCCTCTATGTCCATCTGGGTCATTTACCAAGGGAATTGCAGCCCAGAGATCTGGCAATCGTTACCCAGAAGGTCAAACTTTTAATCGTATTGCAGCTTTTGTTTGTTTATAAGACTAAATGAATAAATGAAATTTACGCCCTAGGGTATGTATCAAAGATCAAAGCTAAGGAAGACAAATGCTGTGATTAAGACAAACACACTAGAGAAGCTGACTCTGGAAGGAAGCAGAAAGTGAGAATAAATGCTGGAAGTACTTTACATGTATTTTTACTACCAACTGATAAACCTTGCTGTTTGAGAATTGGTCAGCCTAGCTTAGGGACACAGTAAAAAATAACAAATGATACACCGAATGCTCTATCATATGGACTCTATTAAATATTTGACCATGGATTTTCATAAGTGATGTAAAAACAGAGTCTTGTTCTATTACTGTCAAATCCTTTTAAGGTCCCCCAAAGAAATATACATGCAGAGCTCAAAACCAAACCTACTCATTTCTCTTACTACTACGCTTTGCCACCAAAGCCCAACATGATCCTTTTCTGAGCTAGACTGTTGAGGCACCCTTTTGTCTAGGTTAAAGGCAAACTTAAAAACCCATTCCCACTTTTCCATAGCCTGCATCTATTCTAAAGCTTAGATGGTAAGAGAAAGTCAGTCCAAACAAAAACATCCACACGTGTGAGAACAAAGAGCTCTTCCTAAGTATTAGTGAAGCGTTGGTCTTTCTAGGCCTAGTAGTCATCCAAGGAAGCAGTTACGCAAGATTCATAAGCAGATGAGATGGAAACGTTCCCAGACGTGGATTTCCAGAAATAAAGAACACGCATCTAAGATCATGGCCCTCGCTCTTGAACTACCTGTATCAACATTTCTCCTTGGGAGCAGAGTAGAAGACGGGCGGAAAGACCAAAACACCATATTGTCCAATCCTGGGATCAGGCGGTTGGGCAGCTATACTTTGTTCTTGATTGGGTCTAATAATAATGGTTCTTGCTTATTGAGATTCTGTGCAATGTGCCAGATGCCGTTCTAAATACTATTCATATGCTATCTAATTTATATAACAAAAATTTAATGAGGAAAGTGTTATTATATTTTATAAGTAGCAAAAGTAAGAGTCCAAGAGGCAAAGTAAATGGCGTGAAGTCACACCTGGTAATGAGGGAAGCCAAGATTTGGATCAAGAACTTAATGACTGTTTTTTTTCCCCAATAATTTTATTGAGATCATAATTGTTTACAACATTGTGTAATTTTGGGTGTACATTATTGTTTATCAGTTTCTGGATAGACTTCATCATGCTCACCCCCAGTAGTCAATTATTGTCTTTCACTGTGCATAGGTGTCTCTTTACCCTTTTCACCCACCCCCAAACCCTCTTCCCTCTGGTAACCACTAATCTGTTCTCTTTATCCATGTATTTGTTATCTTCTACATATGAGTGAAATCATGCAGTATGTCACTTTCTATGTCTGGATTATTTCATTTAACATCATACCCTCAAGGTCCATCCATGTTGTTGCAAATGGGACGATTTTGTCTTTTTTAAAAGGCTGAATAGTATTCCATTGTATATATATACCACATGTTCTTTATCCATTCATCCATAGAAGGGCACTTGGGTTGCTTCCATGTCTTGGTTATTATGAATAATGCTGCAATGAACATAGGGGTGCATAAATCTCTTTGTATCATTGATTTAAAGTTCTTTGGATAAAGACCCAGTAGTGGGATAGCTGGATCATATGGTATTTCTATTTTTAATTTTTTGAGAAATCTCCATACTGTTTTCCACAGTGGTTACACCAGTTTGCATTCCGACCAGCAGTGAATGAGGGTTCCCTTTTCTCCACATCCTCTCCAACATTTGCTGTTTTTTGTCTTGGTAATTACAGCTGTTCTGACCAGTGTAAGGTGATATCTCATTGTAGTTTTGATTTGCATTTCCCTGATGATTAGTGATGTTGAACATCTTTTCACGTGCCTGTTGGCCATCTGTATATCTTCTTTGGAAAAATGTCTGTTCATATCCTTTGCCCATTTTTTTTTTTTTTGTGAAGAAGATCAGCCCTGAGCTAACATCTGCCAATCCTCCTCTTTTTGCTGAGGAAGACTGGCTGTGGGCTAACATCCATGCACATCTTCCTCCACTTTATATGGGACGCCGCCACAGCATGGCTTGACAAGCGGTACATCGGTACGTGCCTGGTATCCAAACTGGTGAACCCCGGGCCACTGCAGGGGAGCACGCACACTTAACCACTTGTGCCATCGGGCGGGCCCTCTTCTGCCCATTTTTGATTGGGTTGTTTGTTTCTTTGTTGTTGAGTTGTATGTGTTCTTTATCTATTTTGGAGATCAACTCCTTTTCGGATAAATGCTTTGCAAATATTTCCTCCCAGTTGGTGGGTTGTCTTTTCATTTTATTCATGGTTTCATTTGCTTTGCAGAAGCTCTTTAGTCTAATGTAGTCCTATTTGTCAACTTTTTCTTTTGTTTCCCTTGCCCAAGTAGACATGGTATTCGAAAAGATGATGCTAAGACCAATATCATATAGTGTACTGCCTATATTTTCTTCTAGGAGTTTTATGGTTTCAGGTCTTACATTCAAGTCTTTAATCCATTTTTAGTTAATTTTTGTGTATGGTGCAAGATAATGGTCTACTTTCATTCCTTTGAATGTGGCTGTCCAGTTTTCCCAGCACCATTACTGAAGACAATATCCTTTCTCCATTGTATAAGAACTTAACGACTCTTGAACAATTTTTCACCAAATCACACTGACTTAGGTTCCTACCACGCCACAGCTAAGAATATCTGAATACAGTGTTGGATCACCATTTATGAAACCACAAAACAAAATAAAAACAAAAATAGAGAAAGGAAAGGTATTTATAAGAACAAGAAAATTAGTCAAGAGGATAGACTATGTTCTGCTATTAGATGAGACCATAGAAGATTTTTATTTTGGAACTATGAAGATGGAATGAGAGATAGGTTACATTCATAGAATTATGAAGGATATTGATATGATTTACATACTTACATATAAAATCCCAGAGTGCTCTAATTGTTTCTTATGAATCATGAAAAGGCCATTTTAAAATAAGTCAAATAAAAGATTCTTTACACAGCAGGTAGGAAGCTTATAGATTTCTACACCACCAAATATTACGCAGAATAAAGAGTTAAGTTAGATTCCTGGTTGTAGACAAAAATAGACCATTAAGAATATATTTGTGGGGCCATCTTAACTTTGCTATTATATAAACTATTCTGGCCAAAATTGCCAAGAAATAAGATTATGGAAAGAACAGACCATTGGCCTGATCACTATGGCAAGTCTTCCATACTAAGGGATCTATTATCTAGTCGTCAGTGCCTAATTTATTTGGATTTTCTCTTTTCAATCTTTTACCTTACTCATTATAAGAAAAATGTATAATTTCTACTACAAAGGTAGAGACTAATCATTTAAAGCTGCATTCCAAATTACTATGATGAATAAAAGTGTTTAATAATTGTAATAACTTTGTAACCCCTTGACAATCTTACAGATAATTATTATTTTAGACTATAAATACTACCTCCAAAAAGGCAAACTGTCATCTACTTTGAATCATGTAATTGTCAGTCTTCTGTTCAAAATTCTAAACCATAGCAACAGAAATTTACTTACCATTTTAAGGAATGCAGGTAAGAAACTAGGTAATAATTAACTAAGAGACCAATAGGCAGAAATTTAAGGATGTTTCAACATTTAATACGAGTTCATTATTTAGTTTACTTGTATTTGCTTAGAAAATATATATTTTTATATATACATATACGTTATATATGTGCATGTATTCCATATACAAACATACACACTCCACATATATATAAACATATGTGTATTCCATATAAGTATTCTATACATAAATATATATTCCATATATATGTATTCCTTCCATGCACACATATATACAGACATAGATATATACACATATTCCATATACACATATGTGAAGATGGAATGGAAATCCATAGCCATTGTCTTTAAAATTGGTAGAGATAAAACTTGTAACGGTTCCTCTAAACATCTTGTTTCGGAGAGCTAAATCACGTTATGTGAAAGACAAATCAATATGTCTGTTTCCAGGGGGAAAAATTGGAGATTTGATTTATTTTAAATTTATGTTCAGAAGTTCAGCAGAACCTCAGTATCACTTTGATTCATAAGACTTTTCACAATAACCTTTATATGGTGACAATTGCTAATAGAAACTTTCTTTATATATTATTAGCATTTTTGCTATTATTATTTATGAAGAACTCTAAATAAAATCCAAGTGAAGCATAAAAATTGTATTCAAGGAAAAATAATCTGAACTATTTTTGATTTGAACTTACTTTATGATATTGTGATAATTGTGATAATTCAGGAAATCTATATTTTCAAGAAATCTTCAACTAATTTTGTCTCTTACTTATAGCAACACTTTTGTGAAAGGTTGATTTTAATTGTTTGATCTAGAGCCTGTCATAAATCAACATGTGTATTTGGTAATGTACTTCAGGGGGCAATTATGAAAGTGTCATAGGAAACATACGGGGTATTTAGATACCATGTAGACTCAGTGCCATTAATATAATCTGCTTTGTTAAAATACAAACAACCAAGAACAAAACACATCAAATTAGTTATTACATTTACATGCAGAAGACTAGTCATTTGACTGAATTCTAGGGTTGCGATTTTGTTGACAAATACCCAGAATATGTAACTTTGTATTAAAAGGGAAGTTTTGCTGACGATAGATAGGAGCTACAAGGAGAGGTGAAGGCGTATGTTTTCAAAGTGAGTTCTGAGAACCTTTTGTCTAATTCTTAAATCTCTCACCTGAATCCCGGCTGCAAAATCTAAATGAATTAAGTGAATATTCTGATGATGACCCAGAGGAGAAGCTGTCGCTGCAGTGGATTTGGCCTGGACTCCAGAGTTTCTCAGAGCAAAGAATGTATGTATACTTTCCATTGAATATATGTAGGACATGCAGGAAAGAGGGTTAGCAGTTAGATTCTGTTCAAGAAAGTTGCTTAGTAGTGGTGAAAAAGACTGGAAGTGCACAGCTGGATTCCTAGGAAGATGTGGAAGGCATAAAGCCAGATGTGAGGATCTTAATCCAGTAAAAAGATTTTAGACATCAAAAAAGACTGGCGATTATGAATACAGCAGGGTGGCTATCATTTGAATTTAAATCTTTGAAATGAAAATGGTTGTAAGAAAAAAAAAAGGAAAGCACGTTTCATAAAAGCTTGGTTCACAAGCAGCACTGCGTTGGGATCCTCTAGTGAGATGTGACATGAAGGGAAAACAGCTTTCTTCCTTTCCTTGCTACGCTACCTTTGATATATATAGTTGTCTGTTATGTTGGCGTCATGAGTACTTGGCAGGGACAAATGAGAGACAGAAGCAGGGGCCCGGGACACAGATGGATATACCTGGAAGAGAAGTGAAAGTGCCCCTGCATCTGGTGAAGAAGTTACAGCTGTTTGGTGAAGGAGCTAAACTTTTTGGCAGCACATCAGGGATATCCAAGTGGATATAAATGCCCTGGAGAGCAGAAAGCAGCAGGCCTAATCAAGGCAAGTTTAAGGATCCATAAAAGAGCAGTATAAAGTGCAACGTTCAATGGAATAGGAGTGGGCTCAGGAATAAAAAAAGTAGTTACATTTAAAGCAACGGTAGGGCCGGCTCCGTGCCTTAGCGGTTAAGTGCGCCAGCTCTGCTGCTGGCGGCCTGGGTTCGGATCCCGGGCGCGCACTGACGCACCGCTTCTCCGGCCATGCTGAGGCTGCGTCCCACATACAGCAACTAGAAGGAGGTGCAGCTATGACATACAACTATCTACTGGGGCTTTGGGGGGAAAATAAATAAATAAATAAATAAAATTATAAAGCAACGGTAAAACCATGATGATCCCAATGGAAATTGCTAGGCTTGGTGACCTAGTGTATACACTGTGGAATGACACACACAAATATCAACTCTTAGAAACAGAAAATGGCTCCAGCGGAGAAGAAGTAGCCCCAACAGAAGAAGGCTTAGTCGTGAGCATGTGTAGAAACCAGAGGATTCCCCAAAGTTCTTGAAATCTTGGCAGGCAACGAGTTGTGTGATGAGGTGGGCGGTGGAAACTGAGTTCCTACATCAGCAGGTAGCAGCACAATCCAAGCGATTTTGAGCTATGTTAATGTAAACAATTCACACCCACAAGCAGATAAGAATTAGGGAAAATCAACATATGGACATTTAACAACCGAAAATATAATTTCTTAAAGTTTTCAATCAATTTCCTTTGAGTAAAAAGGGCAATTCATCTTTCTGGGAAAACCCTAAATCCAAGTGGACCAAGGTTATTTTGCGTTGAACTAGATTCCCTCAAATTATAAAGGGAAATTACACGAAAATTTAGATGATATTCTAGTCTTTAAGCATATCATTTTAAGAGCTGGATAGTATTGAATGAATATTTCACAGTTTACATATGCTCCTAATTGTTGGATAGTAAACGTATTTCCAAACTTTAATATTGTAAATAATGCCACTAAACATATTTTTGCCTAATGCTTTCCCACCCCCACAGGATAATTTTCTTATGCTATAATGCAGGAAGTGGAATTGCTTAAGGCATTTAACAAATATTGCAAAATTAGTTTTAAAATCGGTTATACACATTGCGCTTCCATCAGTAAAGTAAGAAAATGTACATTTTACCTCTCTTTTATCAACATAAAGTGTTCTTTAACATTTCCTAAACTGAAAGGAAAAATGTGTGTTCCACTGATGGCTTAATTGGCATTTCTTTACTTACTACCAATAAGTATTATAATTTTTCAAGTTAGTTATTTGTAGTTATGATGACTTTATTGATATTTTTTCACCATTTACATTTTGAGGTTTTGTTATTGCTTATAAATTTGAATGATTTATTTTTTTAATTATCTACTTTATATTTGCAGCAAATAATTTTCAAATATATTAATTTCATTCCATATTAAACACATGGATATTTTCTATTACAATGTACTTAAATTTATCAGTATTTCATGTTTATTTTCCTATTATATCTAACCATACAACATTTGCTTCCCTCTACCCCCACCCAAATTTAATAAATATTCATTTTTGTTTTTTCTGTCTTTGTAAATACACAAATATTCAACATACGTGAAGTTTGTTTTCATATAAGATGTGAAATAAGGGGTGTATTGATTTTTCTTTACAATTTGCAAATCAGTCATTTCAATGTGATTTGTTGACTACTATATTCCTTCTCCTCCGATCTGTTAGTAGGTCTCCACACATTGATGGTTAACAGTTATTAATGATCAAACCAGATAAGGTTACAACCCAATATATTTGTTGATTATCTACTACATGTGGGATATTATAATGGCGAAGCATATGCATCACTAATTCAATCACTAAACAGAAACATAGACTTTATTTCCCCCATGGTTTTCTGATATTCATCTTTCCATCTTTATTTAAAGCCCACATATGTGGAATAGCATGGGAGCAAATGTTTAGTCCCATATTTCCTGATATACCAACCATTATACAGTGTGTGATTTTCATAACCTTTTCTAATTCTAACTTGATATAATATACAAAAAAAAATGTGTTCTTAATTTACCTTATACAGTAAGGGATGTCATCTATCATTTTGTGCCTACAATATAAGGATTGTGAGGTGACTTTTACCTGATTAAGTAAAATGAAATTAGAATTTTGAATCAGATAGATTTGGATTCAAATTCTGGCCTGAGACTCTATTTGGCTTTAGGAAATTATTTAACCTCTCCAATCCTAAATTTTGTTTTATATCTGTGAATAATAATGCCACTTTTTTTTTTTCTGATGAGGAAGATTGGCTCTGAGCTATCTGTTGCTAATCTTCCTCTTTTTGCATGAGGAAGATTGTCCGTGAGCTAACCTCTCTGCCAATCTTCCTCTATTTTGCATGTGGGACGCTGCCACAGCATGGCTTGATGAGTGATGTGTAGGTCCATGTCTGGGATCCAAACCTGTGAACCCCAGGCTGCTGAAGCAGTGTGCAAACTTAAACACTATGCCACCAGGTCGACCCCATTAATGCCATATTTTTAAACAAAAAATAACTGCCTAATATTGATCGTGACGTATACTAGGCCCAAAGTTACATGTTGAACAGCTTGTGGTGTGAAATAATTTTTAATGTTTTCATCCTATACTTTAATCACGTAGCAATTACTTGTAACAGAAAAGTAAGACTCAGAATAGTATTTTCTTCAAAGGAGAGATTAGATGATTTATCAACTATGCTAGACAATTCTGATCATGGCTGAGGAAAACCAAGGAATAAAAATGCTATTATATCTTGTAATAATCGCACAGGTAGGAGTGGGGTAATACAGTCTTAATAAGAGGACTTCATAAAAGTAGTCAAGAAAAGAACACTTTGGTTGAACAAATACTTCAAAGGAAGGTTTGAATGGAAAGCCCAGCTAAGTTCAAGGCAACTTGAACTTTCCATTTCATTATAATAAATAATAAATCCTTAAATACCCAGGTTTAGATGAAAGCATCTTTAGTCTCTGCTAAATTCTCTGGTAAATTTTCATTAAGATAAGCATGGGAAAGCACACACATGCATACAATACAAAAACTCAGTTATATCCAAGTCTCTGGGGGGAACAATTTTCACTAAATTTGGGGACCTACCACTTTGAAGAAAATTACAGTGTAACTGAGAAATAAAAAAAATAATTTTGAATAAATTCCAAAACCCCTGAAATTTACAACTGATCCTATTGAAAGGTGTCAATGAGTCAGACTCTGGTGTGGAAAAGAATACAATAACAGGTGACATCACAGACCAGAGGAGAAATGGAAGCACGTTGTAATAAATGGTTTTAGGACAACTGTTCAACTTTATAACATATACCAAACAATTCAATATAGATTTAATATTTTCATATAAAATTTAAAACAAAAATCAGATGGACAGAGAAATGAACAATTATAAAATATCTGGATGAATGAGGACATCCAATCTTAAAATCTATGGAATATATCAAACTGAAAATGTTTTGTAGATAGGACTATGTAGTAATAAGTCAAAAATAAAATGGGAGAAGTTTTCATAAAACATACATCAGAAAAATATTACTAGAGTCAGTGCCCTCTTTCATTATCCAATCTTACAACAACCATTTATTGAGCCCCCAGATGGTCAGATGCTGGCCTAGATATACTGTGTACATAGTGCTGAAGAAAACGCACACTGTCCCATGCTCACGGGTGTTGGAATTTTTGAGGGACAAGGACAATAAACATTACCCACGGAGTTATAGAAGTTAAATTTTGGTGAGTGCTACTAAGCAGAAGTACAAGAAACATTTTAAAACCACATAACAGAAAAGATGTTAATGAACAAGCGACATACTTCAGGTGAGCCCTCGAGAATATTAACAAAGTGAAAGGGGAAAAAGGACACCTTCCAGGCTGACTGTGAGATGTCCCCAAAGTGGAGGGCATTTCATATATTTGAGTTACTGAAAGAAGGCCAGAGTGGGAAAGATGAGGCTGAATAGATGTAAGGACCAGATCACGAGGGCCTATGTTAAGGAATTTAAAATAAACACTAAGAGCAAGCTGAAGTCATTGAACTGTTTTAAGCAGAGGAGTAGCAAGATTTGAATTTTGAAAAACTCATTCCGACTCTTGTGTGTAAACGATATTGGCAGGACCAGAGTGACCATGCGAGACAAGAGGACAGCCGAGGGAAAAGCAGGGCTAAGGATGGCCCCCGAGCATCTGTCATACGCGACAGAGTGAATGGTGGTATCACTCACTGAGATGGGGAGTACCAGGAGGGGAATGGGTTTAAAAGAAAGGAGATACATTTATTTTTGAAAATATCCAGTTTGAGATGCTTGAAAATAGTAAGTGTATGTTAAGTCAAAAAAACAAAACAAATGGTAATTATATACTATGATTCCAACTTAATAAAAAAATGCACAGATAAAAAGCTGTAAGAAATCACACCAAAGTAGAAATGTCATTAATTCCAAGTTGTAAGATTTGGGATAATTGTTGTACTTAAAAACTTTTTTTTAATTTAAAACATTTTTTAAAAGAAAGTGATTTACTTTTACTCTTAAAATCCTTTATATTTAGTATTTTAAAATTTCCCATACGTATTATGCACTTTATCTAATTTAAAGACACATCGGAGCCCTCTTTCTGCATAGGTTCATAAGAAGAATATGCTAATGCAGACTCTGTTGTGCACATTAGGTGGGAAATATTGAATCACTATGATGAAACAAATTTCATGGAGGTTAGTTAGCTTCTTTTTGAGTCATTATTCAGCATCTTTTTAGCAGTTACCTGCATTAATCTTGTCAGAAGCAACTGAACGTGTATGTGATGATATTTAAAATAATAAACTGCACCATGTTAAATAAATTCCTACTCTATGTTAAGAATGAAGCCTCGTGAAATCATTCACTGCCTTTCCCAGTGGGTTTGGTAAGAATTTGTGAATGCTTTATAACAAATTCAATTTGAACTTCTATTATACTTTCCTAATGTTCCATTTTTATTTTAAGGGTAGGCTTTGTGCTTTTCTTTTTTAAACAGGGCAATTCACCAACAAAGATCTCATCATAAACCAAGCTTTTGTTTTCTTTCCCTAAGAGAAATTTTTTAATAACTCAACTGGGTTTGTGGTTTTTGAGTTATAGGCCCTTCACACTGATGATAAAAACCATAACATTCAGTCTTATCTAGTGAGGCATATTAATGGTATATTCAACTTGACATTATGACCAATATGGCCCTGAGGAGTTGGCCAGTAAATGTCAGGAGTTGTCAAAGAATTAAAGGCTTTGTTTCTTACAGGCTATAGGAGCCACTTCTTATTCTTTATCCTCTTACTGGTGATGTTTCAAATGTAATCTCTGAATACACATTTATTGCATGCATATAGTTTAAAGTCAAAGTGCTGGATATTATCCTGGTTCCTGCCTTCAGGAATCTTACATTCCAATCATAAGACATACATGGGCCAGCTGGTGGCGTAGTTGTTATGTTCGCGCACTCCACTTTGGCAGCCCAGGGTTTGCGGGTTAGGATCTCCGGGGCAGACCTACACACAGCTCGTCAAGCCATGCTGTGGCGGCGGCCCATATACAAAGTAGAGGAAGACTGGCACAGATGTTAGCTCAGAGACCATCTTCCTCAAGCAAAAAGAGGAAGATTGGCAACAAATGTTAGCTCAGGGCCAATCTTAAAAAGACATACAGAAAATGACTATAACATATGATTCTGTGTGTTATACAAGCTAAAGAAAATAATATGAAAAGTTTAAGAAGACATTTATTGCCAAATTATCATATGACTTCACACAAGTAAAATAAAACAATACAATTTGTTGATATATTAAAAAAGATGAAACATGAGAGTGCAGAATCCCTGAAGAATTAATGAGATTGCCTGAACAAAATCCTTGAAGGAAATTTCCATACTATATTAAGCTCAGAAATGTGTGTGTTTAATGTCTTCATTCCTTTGCTCCCACTGCAGCTCATCTGGATGAACACAGAAGACAGTGAGAGGCTCTCAGCACTGATTGCCACAATTCCTGTCCCTAAGTTAAGTCATACAAGTGAGCAGGAGAAGAAGCATTGGCATTTTCCCAGTCTTGGTTCCCTGAAATATCCTTCCTGGCATTTCCTTCTTGACCTCTTGCTTGTCAAGAAACAGAGCATGAGACTACCTGAGTACGTAACTACATTGACTTGACCAGATTCAGTAGGATAAACCCAAGTTCTGTTGTACCCAAAGGCACTCTCAAATGCAAACTAAATTTAACCCTCTAAGCATTGCTCAGATTCTCTTCTTTTTAACTTATGCTTTGACTGTCTCACAAAGTCAGAATCTTTCTCACTTCTTCCCTCAGAGTGGAGCTAGCTGGACCAGCTATAACTTAACATCTAGTCTCTTGTTACTTCATTTGCATGTAATGTTTCTCATTATAAAGTGAGAATCCTATTCTCCAGCCTTTGTCATGTTATTAAGTTCTACTTGGTTAAAATCCTATTGTGTTCTTGTCTCTCTTTAAATTATTTGGTTATAAGAATGTAAATATTTAGGAGCCAGTCTGGTGGCATACTGGTTAAGTTCGCGTGCTCTGCTTCAGTGGCCCAGGGTTCACAGGTTCGGATCTTGGGCATGGACCTACACACTGCTCTTCAAGTCATTCTATTGCTTCATTCCATGTACAAAATAGAGGAAGATGGGCACGGATGTTAGCTCAGGGACAATCTTTCATACCAAAAAAAAAAAAAAAGAGAATGTAAATATTTACAGTTTACTGCCTTATTATTGTGTATATTTTGTCAACAGTTTAAGTGCCAAATATAATATACTTAATTTTAAGCATACTACCTTAATTTGTTTTATTTTGAAAATTATCTCATCCATTTGTTCCATAAAATAAATTTTCTCCATTTATTCCCCCATCATTAATATAGCCCTCTTAATATTCCCCCCTTTATATTTTCCTGTTTGTCTCCCCATAAAAAGTCATGTATTTTTTTGTTTCTGCCCTTTTTGCAATTCTTTTCCTACATTTTTTTTGCTTCCACAATATAATTCTAAAAAAAAATTATACCTACCATTACCAAATTACATAAAATAAGTATTAATTTTTTTCTTCCTGAGAGTATCATTCAGTCAACTGTGAATCTGGAAGCATATTTTGACCATTGTAGGTAGCTTTCAACTCTTCCTTGTTGCATTGCATAAAAATTACCATATTCTTCCACCATTTCTTCACTTTGTAGTTTATTGACACCTGTATTTATAACTTTGTATACTTTTATTATATTAGGCACCAACAAACTAGCTATTATCAACTTGCTATCTCCTGTGTTCTTTCCATCAAGGGCCACTCTACTTTTTCTAATGGTGCTCAAATGAGGAACCCGATCATCTCGAGGAAGCCTTTCTATGCACTCCACTAGACAAGAGCATTCATATTGTATGTTGCATGTGTGCACATCATGACTCTCTCTATTTGTCAGAATCACTATTCCAAGTCACATAAAGACCCAGCTAAAATCTGACAACTCTGATAATTGCCTTCAAAACTAGATTGTCTCTTGCCCATATCTTCTGTAAGCCATACCTACATAACATTGAACTGTACCTGACAACCTGATGTCTGAGTCGTATTATTTCTATTCTAGACAGGATTTCCCAAAACTGGCTGCTTGGATAACTGACAAATGAGTTGCAAAAATAATTCACCATATGAAACTACCAGCAGTATGGTAGTGCGGTTACAGAAAACATGGCAAAGGCCAAGCACACATTACTTAACATCTTCACCTTGTACTTCTACTTCAAAGCTAGCAAGTGCTGAAAGCTTTATAAACTGAAGACGTGTTCTTTGTTTGCATTACTGTTATCATCACGAAAATTAGCGATATGTATTTACCAAGTGATCCAATAGAAAGAAAATGAGATTTCACTAAATCCACACTGTTGATGCTGAGGGATCATAATTTTCATAGGAGAAAAGGTTATTCAGTTACTTACCCATAAGACAGCAAGCCTGAGCACAGAATTATAATTCATTATACAAGCAGGCTTCCTACTGGAGTGCATTGGGTTTATCTGATAACTAAGTGCATGATGGACAGAAAAACAGAAAAAGAGGAAGAAGTTGAGTACAACTCAACTCTAATATAAAGTATACAAAATACCATCTAGAATTCTGCAAAATATAATCCTACTGAGGTGGAAAAAGAGCAAAAAACGAAGACTTTTGAAACTTAAGCTACTAAATATGCAACAGAGTAGAAGTCACCTGATAGAATGTGCATTGCTGATATATAAAATATCATTGCTGATTGGGTTCCCTTGAAAGAAGATGGCAAATTTTAGCATATAAGACATTTATTAGCGAGTGCTCTTGGGACCAATATGTGTGGAAGGGAAGGGAGGGAAGATAGGGCAGAAGGAAGCGGATGTGATGGTGCGTTGCCCAGGTTCCCCTTCGGGACCAGGAATTCATTCCCACAGTTGCTTAGAGCGCTGGCTGCTGACAGTAAGTAAAGAGCAGATGGCCATCTTCTCATTGTGCGTGCGCATGGAGAGAGAGATCTCTCTCTATTCCACTTCTTACACGGCCATCAATTCTATTGGGTTAGGACTCCAGCATTATGACTTCGTTTAACCTTAATTGGCTCCTAAAAGCCCTATCTGTAAATATGGTCATATCGGGGGTTAGGGCTTCAACATATGAATTTGGGGAGCACACAGTTCAGTTCCTAACAGCTTCTTTTTGACGTTACTTTTCCCTTTTTTTTGATGTTTACCTTTAGGCATTTAATTAGCTCCAACTCTCTAAATCTAGTATATCTAATATAGCCCTTCCCCTGTACACTAAGCTGTACAGCTTCATCTGTCTTTACTCCCTGGTCAAATAAACTTCATTCTGGATCCAGCTGAATATCTTGCAGGCAAATTTCATGAATATCCAAAGAACACTGTAGTCTTGGTTCTAATAGTTTCTTTAAATTGCCTATTGGCTCATTGACGTCTATGGCCTGGCTTACACATTCACATGGGGTGTAAAATCTGTAAAAATCTGTAAGGCATAATTCTCAAGTAACATAAAACTATTAGAAAAAATGTAGAGATTTTAAGTGTTATATTTAGTAAATTAAAATAAAATTTACCTTACATCTATAGCAAGTCACATGGAAATTTAGACCAAAAGATGAAAAGTTATGACTTATTTATGGTGTGTGATTTCTTATATAACATATTGGGAATTTTTATTCTTTTTGATATAGTTTTATGAAGAGTATTTTTCTATCTGACTTTTAGTTACGTTTGCCTCTATCCAGTATCTGGTTTTGTTGCTATGATTATTTTCTTTATAGCTATAATGATGTTTTGTGGTTTAACTACCTCGACCACTGTCTGCTGCTAACATTCCAAACACACAATTTAAAACACTTCAAACATAATTTGTCTCATAGCTACTCCATAATTCAGACATAATATTAGTCTTACTTTTAGAGATATTGAAGTTGCCAACTAACTAAGCTAAAGTCATGATGTGAAATCGTAGTGTGAACTTTCTTCCTATCATTTAGGAATGTTAAATCACTACTGTTTCTAGTGCTAACAAATATGTAGATACCTGCATTTGAAAAGTATAAAGATTAATAAAAGATCATCTTTTTTATTCCAAGTATCCTAAAATTCGGTCATAAAAGTAGTTGTGAATTATGACTCTGAAATGGAAGAAATCACTCAAGTATGTTAAGGTAATTACCACCTGTAACTCAGGGTAGTGTTTCCTGAATGCACTGTGCATGTCTTTTACTGCTCCTGAGCATAACTAAGTCATTTTTAACATAAAATTTAATAAATCACATCATTGGGAATGTACTAAAAACTCTGTAACATGGAAACAATTACACGTGATTAATGGGTGAAGTAAATCTTCCAACGAGAAAGGAGGTTGTACTGCTTGAAAAGACATCTGGGTAAGAGGCAAGTCTAAAGGTCTTATAGCTGGAGCTCAGAGAGATTTCTGGAAATGGTATATAGCTCCTCTGATAAGATTTGTAAGCTAGCTGTGGAGTTTCCAGGTCATTCACTGAGAAACAAATTAAATGCAATAATCCTGTGAAGAATTTGGTAAACTAGAGATAGGGTAGGGTTATAAAGTTATAACTGGTGGATTCCATTGTCTGTCCAACTTCTCCATGACAGGGTAGTCATGGTTACAAGTGACCATGGTTTCACACCACACAGATCAGGACACTGCCTGATTTTGAATATTGCCTAACAATAAAGAAAACTGTACATAGTATGGCATTGGTAACTAAACACAAGCATCCTTTCTACACAGTCTTTGTCAGGTTAACATAGTTCCAATTTAGCTGTCAGTGAAATTTCTTATCTTTCCTGTGGTTATGGGCCAGCCTCTGTCTTATGCTAATTACTTAGCGATAGTCCTTGCATCTCAAATGTACACAAACATTTTCTTCACACCTCTTTCTTTCGTTGGATGGCAGACTGCAGAAATGACCTACTGTCTTCTCACATAGTTTAGCAGGGAAGGGAGTCGAGACACTGTCTGGGCTTAGCAGCTGTACAAAGGATGGATGCATTAGACTAACAAACACATTGCAGCTCATAGCTCCACCAGGACCTAAATGAGGCCTTTATTATTTTTTGTTTTGTTTTGTTTTGAGACAAAAAGAAGCTCAGGCCCCACAGCTGCTCCATAAAATATGGTAAGAAAAAAAAATCACTGAAATTTTAATAAAAAAGATATGAAACAGACTGAGTCATTCATGGTACCATTTGGGGATGTGCTATGTAGTTTGGGTTAAGAGTAATTAAAAGTTAAGAGCAATTAATCTATCTTCCCAAATTACCAAAAAGTGTCCTTTTTATGTAAAGTATATACACAGGTTTTGCTCACACTGAATATACCTGTGTGTCTGTGATAATTGTACTGTATATAATGGCACCACAGTGGGTGTTGATATATAGCTTTGCTAAGGGCTGCATATAAATACCTTGCATGCATAAGAGACTTAAAGAAATATCCGTGGTAACTGGGTGCACCTATCAGCATTTATTTTTAATAAAGACAATACTTGTAAATGTAAAATAAAAATGTCAATACTTTAAGTCTTTAACTTAGATTCTAATCTATAATTTATCTTCTTCTACATACAGTAAAGGTACAATAAAGTAATTTTTGCCACCTCAAAATTTTAAAAATAGAAGTCTCTGGAATTGTCCTGAATTTTAGAAGCATTTCCATCACCTCCACAAAGCCTCGTGTAATGTTAGATTCAAGCAATTGCAGCTGCACAAACTTTGGTAAAATTCTGGCACCAAAATATTCTAAAGACGTTATTTTCTTCAGTTTAAGGCTCACAAGAAATAAGCTTAAACAAAGAAAGAGGGACTTATGAACACTTAAAATGATTCCGCTAATGATGTTAGAAATCCAAGTGCCTCACAAATATAGTATTATTTCTGAAATATAGGAGCTAGGCAGAGAGACAGAGAGCCTAGGTCACAGCATTCTTATGTTCCTCAGACAAAAGTGCCTAAATGACTAAATGAACATCCCAGCACAAATGACAAATATTACCTTAATTTCTAACAGCATTTTGAAACTCTGCCTTTAAGAAAGACAAAAAATTGTTCTTTGTTAGTGAGAGGTCCTATAGAAAATTCCTGAGTTCTTGCGCCATAGAGCAAAAACAAATATAAGATGTAATAATACAATCATAAGGCAATATTAAGTAATAGAAACTTATTCGACTAAATTCCTTCTTTTAAAATTAACCCCCTATAGGCTCTACACAAATTCCCATATTGTTTCAATAAAAATGTTTGGAAGCACTTCCAATGAAAGTGTCTGCATAACCATTGGATATGCCAGAGAAGAGAATCAGTTTTATTTTGCTGAAATTCAATAAAAATGATTCTATGGAATTTGATGATTCTCTTTATTCACACAATAACAGCTCTAAACGTCTTGGTAGTTTCAAAAAGTTTGATCTGCCTTCAAAATACAGAGTTGTTGCCACTCTAGTCATTCAAACCTTCACCCTAGACTGAAATCTGAACACACACTAGGTCCTCTCTCTTTCCCACACTCGCTCACACCATACAACTCATCTCCAAATCTTTCAAATAGTAATTCCTAAATTGCTCAGAATCTGTCTTCTCCTCGACTGTTGTAACCTTGATTTGAGTCTCACATTATTGTACTCTCCTCTCCTAATAACCTTCCTTCAGAAGGTGCACTTAGGATGGCTTAGGAAAAATTAGTGATTTTTTTTCACCATACCAATACCAAACTGTTTACAATTCTCTGGACACACAAAATTATCTTGCATTTCCCTCCCTCATAAAGTCTTATTTAGCATTCAAAACCTAATGAATACATGATTCCTTCTTATTAAGCTTTGACAGTTTCCACCATCACTTCCATTTTTTGTGTATATTTATTACTATCTACATTCCTTCAACAATCATTTATCAGAAATTTACTTGGAGTCAGTCCCAATGCTGATTTTTGGACAATCCCTGCTCTGAATAAATTTCAGTCCCATGAAAATCAAAAATGCATGTAAATTCTCAATTATGTCTCAATGTCAAAAACTCTGTACTAAAATACCAAGAGGATGCTGTGTTGTTGTGCTTATTTGTGAATTCTATCTCTCCCACTGGAGTATAAGCTTTTTGAAGGCAAGAATTGTGTCTTACTCATTTTTCATCCCCAGCACCAAGAATAATACCTGTGTATAGTATATGCCAAGTACTCAGTGTAAGCTGAATATTTTTGTTCTGTAGGCCTTGAAAGCAGTTTCAAAGAAAGACATGCAAATAGGTTTTGAGCAATCGTGACACCAGTGAAACTAGTATAAAGGCTTCTAAAGCTGCTACAGATATTCCTCTTTTTTTTCAACACTTTGAGTTTTAATAATTTATACAAACAACAATTACGATAATTAACATTTGTTAGGAGACACAATATTTCATGCACTGCTATAAATATTTTAAACATATTAACTTATTGACATTTTCAGGCTCACAAGTCCTTTGTGAGCTGAGTTCTATTATAATAATCATCCTGGTTTCACTGTAGAAACTGAGGCACAGACAGCTCAGTAATTTACCCAAATTCCCAAAGTTAGTTGGTAGCAGAGCCAAGGTTCAAATTCTGGCAGTGTAGCCATGCTCTGATGTCTTTCTCACCTCTTTTGATGGTTTCTGCCTTGGGGGCACTGATACTGGTGCCAGATTTTTCTGACGCATGCTATCAATAAGCACTTTTCTCAGTACCTAGGCCGAAATTGACATATAGCACATTCAGATTACATGAGCTTTCCCTCAAAATATCCTGTCACAACTGTACCTTTAAGTTTATGTCAGCAAACTTCAGGGTTTAACAAAACTTTCAATATGTTTTCTTTACTTTCCCTCTTGAAAAAGCATTATTAAACAAGTTTTATTATATTAGTTGAATTAATATCAGTTTAGAGAGGTGGCTGATACATTAAATGTTATAAATCTTTAAAACTTAACTTTTAATAAATTGAATTTTGTTTATAAAAATGAGTATATTTGATTTTTTACCTTAGAGAAATTTTCTACATTTTAATCCAGTATTGTATTTTCAAATGTTATTCTATATTGATTCTCTTTTCATCTCAGTGTTATAACTTTTTTTAAAGCTCAAAATCATTTTTAGGTCCTGTGAGTGTAGGATCTAAGCTTAGGAGCTGTGAAGAGCTTACCCTGGTAAGCAGTGGGTTGCAAAGCTTGTCTTTTCAGTTCTTTTATCTCCATATAAAACCCACAGTGGGATTATTGAACTGTTGAAAATTGGTGGCAATGAAAATACGGTTGGAGTAAAATAAAACCTTCGTTTTAGATACGCAACATTTAAATGAACATTTTTTAGCTTGGTCATAATACATAACAAATAACTGAACCAAATTTAGAAGAAAAAAAGCAGGGAGAGCACTTCGTCTACCGAAGAACCATGATTTTAATAAGCTCACATTCTGATGCTACAATATAATTTATCAGGCCGTGGAGGTAAAATTACAATGATGTGGGTCATATGCTGAGACTTCCTGGCAAAAATGCTTTAGTTGCTGTAGAAATTAGGAATAATGTTCTTCTTTCTTGTTCTCTATTATTCTTTTTCTATTATCTTTCTTTTCCAGTTATTGAATATAAACCTTTCTCCTAATCCTTAAAGGAGATAAATATATATGTAATTTATTAATGAAAAAATAACAATTGTAATAGTCAAGGGAAATAAACCAGTAAATAAGCATTGCAACTAACTCAAGGTAGTTCTCAGCAAAGCTGAGAAATTGGCAGTGTTGGTGGGAATAAGTTCCATTTGCTCCATGTTCCCCTAGGCGCCCAGCACCTTTGCACTGACTCCTGATGCCTCAGGGAGCCCCTCTACCCCACAGTCAATAAACACACACACACACACACACACACACACACACATAAAGAGGCAACATACTGGAAACTCTATTTAAGTAACATGCTATGCTTAGGTATCTCCTGACACCCTTTTTTCCAAATGCTGTGTGTGTCCGTTCTCACAGTTTTTCTCTTTATTCAGGACTGTTTAGAAAATCTAACAAACTCTTGTTCTGTATTACTGGCTGCAGTATTTTCATTACTACTCTACAACAATGTGGTGTGGGATTTAATTGAGTGATTTAAGATATAAAATACTAATGAAAGAGTAGGCTTTAAAGTGACTCGCCTCTTTGGGATCCTACAAAGTTCATCTTTCCATTATTTTCTTTCTTTGTGTGAGACTTTCCTCAAACTCATCATTATCAACAAATATTTAATTTGAACTGTTTGATGGAAGTCATTGTGCCAAAAATTGAGGACATAAATTGCTGACCATACTGAGAGTACATAATGCACAAAAATTGAAGAAGGTATATACTTGTGATGTTGAAGGAGGACTGTGTACACTAAAACAGAATCAGAAACTGATTCTGACAGGAAGAGCTGTTAGATAATTCTGAAGACTTCCCAATGTTGGTATAGATTCTGCCTCATGCACATGACAATGATATATCATATAGGAAAACACAACAAAATAAGAACTGGTCTCAAAATCAGAGATCATCCTGTAGATCACAAAAATAATATAAATGCAAAGCTGAAGCCATAATACTGTGGTGTTCTGGTTTCCTGGTAGCCAAGAGTTTGCCTGCTGTGGCTAAAGAGACTAAATGTGTTCAGGGCAAGACAACGGGCTCAAAGCCTGGCTTACTGCTGGATTTCAGGTGTTAGGAGTGGACTATCCCTGTTCATGGGTGAAATCATTTTTAAAAAAATGAAATGTGACTGATACTATGACTGCTGGCCCATTGTGGCTCTACCTGGTCAGGAAGACACATGTATATCCTTGATACCAGGACAAAATCAAGCCTCTCTTTGGCCTGAAGACTGGATGTGCAATATCACTGATATCCCTGTAGAGAATAAGGCACAGACTGAGTGAAGACTGTGAGGAAGGGCATGAATCGAGGTAACTGTGATGGAAACAACTGTTAAACAGGAAGAGATGAGCGTGGCAGGAGAGAGAGAAAGAATCCTCAACTCAAAATTAATAACAAGCCAAAATGCTAAAGCACATGGAAGCTTCTAATGCTAAAAAGACCATCAAGAAATGGAAGATTAGAATGTGAATTTTATTTCATATGAAATAACTTTATAGAACATTACAAAAAAAGTATTTTTTTGAAGTACATATGTTGGGTTAAGTTCCCGAAGAAGCAGGCTATGAGATGAAGATTTGTATGCAGGAACTTTACTGGAGAGTGCTTTGGGGAATAACATTTATGGGGAGTTAGGGAAGTAGAACTGGGCAGAGGACAAGATGAACTGAGGTGCAATTGCAAAAAGGACTTGGTCAAACCCGGGGAGTGCTATGGAGCTGAGTTGGCAGGGTTTAGGGTTGTTCAAGTTAAGGAAAGAGAATGAATGCCTAAGTCCTAAGGAGGGATCAGCATACACTCCAGTCCACCCCTTATGTGAATAGCCCTCTCAGGACCGTGGTTGTTCTGATTTCCTGGGGAAACTAAGAGGAAGGCTAGAGGTGTGACCTACAGCTCTTGCTGCCACAGCTATTCTTACAGCTACACTGACAATAATCATCTCCTTCCTCTACCACTACTTCTAGATCCTCACCTTCAGCTACCACCCCTGTTAATCTAAGTGGCTTACTTGGTGGAATGCTCAGACCAAGATTCTGAGGGTTCTGAGCCCTCATCACCATGCTCGTCTTATGCTATGACTGCTACATGTGTCCATTTATCAAAATTGATTAAAAGATCACCAAGAGACACCCAAGTGAATCACTAAGGCGACATATACATTCTTCCAACTCCATTCTGAATCAGCAACACTCTCTCTCACAGATGATCAGGATCAATTTACCTCTGTCAGAATTGTGTCTTCCTTTTTACTCCTGGTCTCTTGGCATGAGGAGCCCAAAGAGACTAGGTGGTAGTCATTGTTTAAAGTGTAGTTAGATACTTTCTGTGTACCCTGGAGGAAGTATACACCTCTAGAAATAGGGACATGTAAACCTGCAGAACCCAAGGTTTGGGGGAGGAAAAGAACAAATTCTCTAAGTGGCTCACTGGGAGTCTTATAAGTAGAGCCATTCCTACTTCTATCCTTTGATTCTTGAACCTATGTGTTCAACTTATTTAGGATACAACACCATATAATTGTTTTTGATTTATGGTATATACAATATCCTACAGGATGGTGCTCCTTCCTAACAGGGTATCTTTGTTACCAAGCAATGGGCTCGATCTGCTCACCATGATCTGAGCCAAATAATCACAAGGGGTTAGAGATCAAGAAAGGAAGTTTTAATTCAATTAGCCAGCGTAACCAGGAAGATGGCAGACTAATGTCTCAAAAAACCATCTTCAAGGATTACAGAATCTTCAGGCAGTTATATAGGGAAAATGGGCAGTGAGGAGGGGGTCCAGGGTTGTTTGTTTCCAGAGCTGATGGGCTCCAGGCATCACATTTTTCCATTCTTCTGTCCAGCTGTGAAGGATACCTTGTAGGTGTGTTTCCCACTTGTAGTCAGCCTGTTCCTGGAGAAAAACTCATAAAACAAAGTTTTAATTTATCAAGATATAGGGGAGTACATGTGTAAGTGGAGGCCATAAATCAGGAGAGGATGTAAATTTTTTTAGAGTATGAGCAGACCAGAGAGAGACTGGGGATGCAGAGGAGGGGTTGGGGCCATTTAGCGTAACAAGATGGCCTCACTTATGCTCACTTACATCATCTCCAAGCTGGTGCCTCAGCTGTGCCTTCTGTCACTCTGTCCATATAATAGCTTTTGGGAGGTGCGGTATGTGATAGGAATGGTGGGTAACTATGGTCATATGCTCAATGGTGTATCTCTTTTGTAGTAAAGAGGGTTCTTTCTTTCTATGCAAGCCTATGGGTCAAGCACTCAGAATACCCTTGAATAAGGTGCTGGCTCAGATCCTGCAGATGGGAAAGTCCAACTGCTATTTGAAATGTGTGTTGATTTTTATTTTAGTCAAGACAAATCATTGTTCCTTCTAGGGTGGAAGGGATCCAACGTAATAAACTTGCCACCAAAAAGCTGATTGGTCTTCTTGAAATAATGTCATATTGGATCCTTATGATGGTTAAATTTACATGTCATCTTGACTGGGCCACAGAGTATCCAGACATTTGGTCAAACGTTATTCTGAGTGTGTCTGTGAGGACGTTTCTAGATGAGCTTAGCATTTAAATAGGTAGTCTGAGTAAAGCAGATTGCCTTCCCTAATTTGGATGGGCCTCATCCAATCAATTGTAGATCTGAATAGAACAAAAAGGCTGAGTAAGAAGGAACTAGTGTTGCCTGACTGATTGAGCTGGGATATTAGTCTTTCCGGCCTTCAGACTCAGAATGAAATTTCCACTCTTCTTGGGTCTGAAGCCTGCCAGCTTTCAGAGTGGAACTACACATTAGCTTTCCTGGATCCTCAACTTACTGACTGTAGAACTTGGGACTTGTAAGCCTCCAAAATTATATGAGCTAATCCCTTATAATAAATCTCTCTTTCTCCACATATATGTATACACACACACATGCACACTTCCTATATACTTCCTATTGGTTCTATTGTGTCTCTGGAGAACCATGACTAATACAGGTCCTTAGCATTGGTCATTGGCAGGTAGACTATTTAGCAGTAGCAGGAACTGGACCAGGCTTAGTGAAGAGAGCTTTGCTCTTGGTCTCATTCATAGCCTCTCTTCATGTCATCATTTTTACTCCATTTAAGTGCCCATTGTGCCAAACTTGGGATGGCTGAGGACAAAATCTGGCTCATATCAACTGATAAAGACATTAAGTTTACTTGGGGTTTTAGTGCCTCTTCTATAGAGACACTCTATGTTAACATGAGATTAGCATGTGGTATTACTATGAGATGCAATCATCTCCAGACTTTGTGCTTACTCTTATAGGTCTATCCATGCCTCATCCCCAGCTCTCCTTGTCCATGATCTTTTTATTTTTCTTTTTTTGAGAGGTCATCTGTTTTATTTCACCAATTACAAAGTCTTATAAAATCTCTTTATTTTGAAATCTGTGCAACCAATGGAGAATTTGAAGAAATCTCAAGAACGGAAGCAAACTATGAACCCAAACTGAGCAGAATGCTGAATTACAGAATCAACTGAAACAAGTTATATTACTAGACATTTTCAATGCAATTACTCTGATCCAAAGTTAGCCCCCTACCCTACCTCCATGATAAAGACATGAAATTCTGGTTCAATTCTTCCAATATCTTTTTTAATTGTGGTGAAAAACACATAATATAAAATTTATCATCTTAATCATTTTTAAGTGTACAGCTCAACAGTGTTAAGTATATCCACAGGTTGTACAAAAGAGCCATGGTTGTACAGAATATTCTGGAGAACATTTTGATCTTGCAAAACTAAAACTCTACAACCTTAAACAAAAACTCCCCACTTCCCATTTCCCCTTCCTCCCAGTCCCTGGTAGTCACCATTTCACTTTCTGTTTCTATGAATTTGACTACTTTAGATACATCATATAAGTGCAATTGTACATTATTTGTCTTTCTGTGATTGGCTTATTTCGCTTAGAATAATGTCCTCAAAGTTCATCTAAGTTGTAGCATGTGACAGGATTTTCTTCGTTTTTAAGTCTGAATAACATTCCATTATGTGTATGTACTATATTTTGTTTATCCATTCGTCTATCAATGGATGTCTGAGTTGCTTCTACCTCTTGGCTATTGTGAGTAAAGCTGCTAAAAACAGGAGTGCACAAATATCTCTTAGAGATTCTGATTTAAATCCTTTTGGATATATACCCAGAAGTGGGATTTCTGGATCATATGGTAGTTTTATTTTTAATTTTGGGGGGAATTGCCATACTGTTTTCCATAGTGGTTGCACCACTTTACAATCCTATCAACAGATCAGAAGGACTCTAATTTCTCAACATTCTTGCCAACACTTGTTATTTTCTGTTTTTGTTGTTGTTTTGTTTTTCAACAGTAGCTGTTATGGGCTGAATTGTGTCTCCCAAAATTTATAAGTTGAAGCTCTAACGCCCAGTACCTCATAATGCAACTATATTTGGAGATAGAGCCTTTAAAGAGGTGATTAAGTAAAAATGAGATCGTTAGAGTGGACCCTAATTCAATCTGACTGGTGTCCTTTTAAATGAGGACATCCAGACACAAATAGGGACAACAGAATGCACATGAACAGAGGAAAGGCCATGTGAGGATACAGCTAGAAGGCGACTATCTACAAGCCAAAGAGAGAAGCCTCAGGAGAAATCAAACCTGTCAATTCTTTGATCTAGGACTTCTAGCCTGCAAAACACTGAGAAAATAAATCACTGATGTTTAAGCCACCAAGACTATGGTATTTGTTAAGGACATCCTAGCACATTCATACAGTAGCCATCCTAATGGGTGTGAGGGGATATCATATTGTGTTTTGATTTGCATTTCTCTAATGATTAGTGATGTTGAGCATCTTTTCATATGCTTGTTGGCCATTTGTATATCATCTTTGGAGAAATGTATATTCAAGCCCTTTGCCCATTTTTCAATAAGGTTATTTGTTTTGTTGTTTCTGTTGAGTTGTAGGTGTTCTTTATATATTGTAGATATTAACCCTTTATCAGATATATTATTTGGAAATATTTTCTCCCATTCTGCAGTCCATGATTTTTTATATTTTCTCCTTTTTGCCTCTGACTGATAGCCAATCCACACTGCCCATGAGTCTACTTGTAAATTTAACCTTGGGCCAAGTTTTACCTTTCACTCAAAGTGAGTGACCAGTGATTGGGGCCGTAGAATAACAGTAGTTCCTTTTCAGATCATATCCACAAAGCAACAAGACTCATCTGTGATCCAGGCTTGATATTTTTCCTTCAGTCAGCTGGACATAAGAAACCCCTTCAAGTGGTCCTAGAGGTGAGCTGAGGGAGATGTATTGGCCTACAAGCTCTTAAAACTTATTTGTGCCCTCTGGATCTGCTGAAGCCTAATCCTAGAATTATTTTTCCATCATATGATAAATTGTTCCTTGGTCTGCCTAAACTTGTGACTTGTTCAAATGTGCATGCAGAGTCATTTATGTTTCATGGTAACAGCCTTAACCTCTACCAGGGCTTATTAGCATGTTGGGGACTATTTTTTGAATGGTGTATGATTTTCTGCTTTAGATAGCTATGCTTTGCTCCTGAAACCTAGATATCTACCTTGACATTCTTGTACTAGGATTTGCCATAAACTCTGCATAGTTTCTTCTTCCACACTGATTCCTCCATAGGGTTGTCCAAGGCTTTTGGCTCAAGAGTTAGTACCGCATCCCCTGAGGCCTGGATCTGTTGCAGAGCTCTTTCTTGCTCTTGGCCTTGGGCAAACATGACTGCCATCCAAATTACTCAATAAAAAGGTTGAAAAAGTATTCCAAGTATGGAATATGCTGCCCCAGATCACAAAGAGTCCTACCTCTTCTTCAGGTGATGGCATTTGTAAGCCAAAATAATTTATTCTTTACTTTGTATGGGATATCCTGCCATTCCACAGAACACTAGATCCTTAAAAATTTTACCAATATAAGTCTCTGAATCTTCCTAGGGATTATCAAAGCTGAATTCCAACTAGGACAAATCCCTCTGAGTTCCAAGTAGAACAAAATATTAACAGTGTTCTTTTAAAACTAGGCACATAGTTCCACAATTACAAATATAAAAGATAAAGAACTAATATTAAATGCTCTCAGGAAAGCAAGATACATTGTTTATGGATAAGTGACCTATAGGAGCAAAACAATCTTGAAAAAAAAGAGCAAAATTAGAGGACTTACACTATCTGATTTTAAGACATTACAAAGCCACAGAAATCCAGCCTGTGGTGTTGGTGTAAGGATGGTGCATTGATTAGTGGAAGATGATAGAGTCCAGAAATAGACTCACACATGTACAATGGATTTTGGACAATGGCATTAAGGCTGTTCAGCAGGAAAGTGTAGTGTTGTCAACAAATGTTGTGGAGTGACTAGCTGTCATTATAAAAAAAATACTAAACCTTAATCTCTACCTAATATCATACTCAAAAATAATTATTTTAAAAGAATATATAGGAGAATAGTTTTGCTAACACAAAGACAGTGAGACAGGAACATGTTTTACATGCTTGTAGTGTAGTGAGAAGAGCAATTTGACTAGAATATAGGGAACGTGGTGGAGAATAGATTATATAAAGTTTGTGGGGAGGGACCAAATTATGTAAGGTGTTATAACCTACATTAGGAAGATTGGTTTTTACTACGTGTATAATTGGAAGCCTCTGGCATGATTTAAGCAGGGGAGTGATGTGATCTGATTGATGTTTTAGAGAGCTCAATTTGTTGCTGTGTGGGAGATGAACTTGTAGACAAGCATAAGTAAAGGCAAGGAGACCAATGAGATTGTTGCACAAGTCCAAAAGAGACTTGATGGCATTTGGACTGGATTTTTGATAATGAAAATAGTAAGAAGTGATTAGACTCATTAAATATTTTGAAGATAATGCTAACAAAAATTGCTAATGGATTAGAAAAGGGACGTATAAAAATGAGAAAAATCAGAGATGACTTGTAAAGAAAAATTTCAGAGAAAAGCAGATTTTGCGAGAACATGTGATCATTCGTTTCATTTTGGCCATGGAATGGTTGTGATTTGTTGTTGATATTCAACCCGGAGCCAAGTGAGAATTCTGGTCTGTAAATATACATTGAGAATTGTTAGTGCCTAGAAGCTATTCGAAATTCAAGAAAGGGATCTTGGAGAAGGGGGAAGCAATAAAACGACTAAGAAGTAATAACCAAAGAATTAGAAGAAAAACGGACTAAGGTTTGAGAATACAATATTTCAGGAAGAAAAGAGTAATCAATTTTTTTTGTCAAATTTGCATGAAGTTTGATTGAATTGTTCACTGATTTTAGAAAGATATATATCTCTGCAAGTAACTTCAGGAGCAGATGTTAATGTTACAAGTGTGTAAACGCTAAAGAGTGAAGAGCAGAAGGTAAAGACAATTTTGTAAAAATCGTGTATGTTTCATTAATAATGTTGAATTCTGTTTCATATAAATATAGCACTGATGTTTGTTTTAATTAGAATAGTGACATAATCAAAAGAGTATTTTTGCCATCTGAATGCATCTTCATGAAGGACACAGTGAAAGTCACGTTGCCAATCCTAGTCAACACACGGAGCTGTGAGAGATAATTATAAATGTTGTCTTAGGCCACTAAATTTTGGAGTGATTTATTCTACAGCAAAATGGTAATTGAAGCAATGGTTAACACTCACAGCAGAAAAAAACAAAAACCCCACATCCCTAATCAATCTTGTTACATGTAAGAAAATATCCCCTCATTCTTGAACTTCAAGAGACTTTCCTGCTTTCAAGTTTTCCTTTTCTGGGGGTCCTTCAAGCTCACAATTTCCATATTGAAGATTTCCTGTTCTTTTCTCCTCTACCAAAAACTCTATTATCATTTTTTCCCAAGCTTCACCACGGGCTTTCTACAAAAGCTAATATCCTATAAATGAAGACAAAATTAAATAATTTCAAGAAAATAACAAGTGTACACCTGGCTGTTGTATTACTGTGTTAAACTTTCAGGAGAAAAATGTATGTCACAATTAAATATGATGTATATATTCTTTTATATAATTTGTTGTATACTAAACTGATTAGGAGCAGAAGTTCTATTATTTCACCATTTCTATAAGAAAATACCTTTAAACATAAAGAACTTGAGACACTTAAATCATTAAAAAAAACACTTTATAGCTCTAAACAACTGCATAAAAATAAGATTTTTATTATTTCATTTAAACTTTCTTCACCTACAACACAATCTTCTCATAGTTTTAGGACTTTTTAAACATTAGTTTCCATCTGGACTGCCTGTTTATCTTTTTAAATTAATATAATCTCATGCTTTTAAAATATTTTAAATATTGAATATCACTAAAGAGTACTTAAAAATATCATTCTAATTAAAATAAGGGAAATACTTTTGTTGAAAAAAGATCTTCATCTATTTTCAGAACTTTAGAAAGTCCTTTTTTCCTCATCATCACTAAAGTATGCTTACATTTGTTCATGATAATATCTTGATCAGCTTTTTTCTTTTTTATATCCCTGTAATTTTTGCGGTTTTCTTTAGAGTATGCCACCTCCTGGTGTGTGCTCCTTTCTGAGCTCTGTAATAGGCTCTCTGTTTGAGTTCTATGGTGTTATTCCAAACGTTGTTGCCTTCTTTTTAAGTGCGTGGCTCACATTTGACACAGATCCTTTAGGATGATTTCCTTGCATAGTGGGAAGTTTTTGACTTGTCAGTTTACTGGAGTCCCTTGGCTTTAAACTTGGCTCAGAGCAGATGGTACTGCCAGAGAGAGTAACAACACAGCTTTGGGCTTGAAAATGTTAGCGCACACATGATGCTTTCTCCCCTCAGGTCTGGTATGAGTGATGGGACTTTGAAACTAAAAACTGAGAAAAATAGATCCTTCACAATTGGCAAAAAAAAAAAAAAAAAAAAATAATAATAATAATAAATAGAAAGGTCTCAAAGAAGAATGGGACACAGTTCATTGTTTCAGTACCAAATAACAGTCCCCTGCCATCTAGAATGACTTGCCTCTAAAAATAAAGCTTTAAAACTGCTGAGTTTAAGGAAACCTATAATAATAAATGTAAGGAAAATGAAATAGTTGTTTTTGTTCTAAAATGTCTTTTAGCTTTCCTATGATACAGAAAGGAAACTAAATGGCACTTAAACTCCTGCTTCAAAAACAGAACTAAAGGAAAAAATGAAACATAAAGCTTAAGTACTTTGTTTTGATATTAAAGAGTATCTAAAGGAGGTGTTAAAATGGGCAATTGATAGTAAATAATTAGAAACAATACTGTTACTGTATATGAGAGATGGGCATGGGGGAAGGAAAGACTGAGAGAAAGAAAGATTCAGGTGAATTCTTCATTATAGTTCATAATATTTTCCCATAAATCAAAGAAACCAATATATTTAAATAGGACAAATAAAGACTGCATAGGTAATTATATATACACACATATATATACATACTCTTTTCCTTTAAAAAGAGAAACGGATAAATATTTCTTACCATAGATTGAGTTAGAACATTTTTACCTTGAAGTCTGTCATCTTAACTCTACTAGAAAGGTTAAGGGAGACCTTTAGTTATATAACTATAGGGTAAAGTAACACTGTGTAGCATAAATTCTCTATTTTTTAAAATACAGTTTGATTGGGATCCCAAGGCACCAAGGACTAGGTTAAGATGATAGATCAGGGGGACCCCAGTGAAGGTCTGGTGGCAGGGAAGTAGTAATGTAGGTTGGTGACCAATGGGCATGAGTATAGTTGTGGCAGATAGTGGAAGCTCCTTTGGACCCAGTAATTCTTTTCACACTGTTTTTTACTATTTACTCCATACTAAGTGCTCTACAGTCATTATTCCTAGCAATCCTCAGAGCAAACATGTAGAGTTTATGTTATTATTCCCATTTTATAGATTAAAAAAACTGAGGCTTAGTGATGTGAAGTATCTTGCTCAAGTAAGAAAGTCATTAAGTAAAATCACAACCCAGGAAATCAAACACAAAAGCCCTAATTCCCTACAGATCTGAAATTCCATGCTGCACTAATCAGTGAAAGTTGAAATTTTTATCTTGTTCACCACAAGATACTCCTGGTGGTGTACTCCTGGTGCCTAGAACAGTGCTGGAGGATACAAGATAAATATTTGTTGAATAGAGAGTGGAATAAATGTAAAAAAAAAAAGCTACTTTCCAATAATAGAATAAGGATTTAGAAATTATTATATTAAATATGTATTTATTAAAATATGATGCAAAAAGTTTAAAAAGTGTAAAATGCACACTTTTGTAGCATGAAAAACTGTCAGTGATTTCATAATATGTAAAATATAAGTATATGAAGGAATTTTGCACATTAAAAAATTAAAACTTCTTCCCGTGACAAATTCTTAGTCACCTAAATCATCAAACTTAAACTTGGATATATACTTCCCTAGAAAGGATTTCAGAGTCCTCTCTTTGCAAATAGGATTATCTTTTCTAGGTAACTGGAAATACCCCGAAAAGGAAAGGTCCACCTCTGTTAAGCAATAATTAAATATTATTTAATGTTGAAATTATTTCACATTTTGGCAATTTTTTTCATAACAGCAATTTATCAGTAACTAGTTAAAACCAAATATTTGTGGTAGCCAGATTAGTCCAGACCACTTTGAGAAGGTGCAAAGACAATGTGTGGCTCATATCCCAAAGGAAGTAAGGGCTATGTTTACATGAAATTGCTTGCATGCTTGAAGCAATGAAAGAGCAATTAAATGTGTCAAGAGGTAGGGTTTAAATCAAAAACTAATGTAGAAAAGACAAAGCTCAGGGAAGTCCCAGTGAACACTTAGCCTTGAAATGAAGGTAAGATATAGAAAGACAAGATAGGCCAAACCAGAGACAGGCAGGAAAGTTAGCTAGAGGAATTATTTTAAAAGAATTGTAAATGAACATATTTTAAATACTAAAAAATTGACAAAGATAGATATAGAGTCGCTAAAATTATTTTAGAATTGATAATAAATTGATGTAGGTATCTAAATTTGAATAGTCATTGATATCCAGGTAATAAAAGCCATCAGTTTCTGCAATTCTTTTTTTTAATTTCTGGTTAATTTTTCATTTCTTTTCAAATAAATCACTCTTTTTCTGCTCCTTGCTTCTCTTAGCCAACTAGTTCACAGTGGCTTCACATATTTTATTGAAATTGGAAAATTTCCAGGGATGAGATTTTCATGGCAATATTCTTAACTTTGAGATTCAGTTTCTAAGCTATAGAAGAACGTCACAACTAGTGATTTCAGACACCATGAAAATGGCAATGGAATTAACCTACTAACATAAATAGAAAAATTGGTATGTTCTTTTCTCTAAAGATATTCTGATTGATACGAGAATGCCGTAGAATAGTGACAAAAAGAGAAACCCAGCATCTGCCAAATTTTCAAGCTATTTAAACATGGGATATGTTCCACCATTTTGCCCACAATGTCTTCTAATAAAAATATTTTGTCTCAGAATGTTTAATATCTAAAGTGTCCTTCGGTCTCAAAATGTTAATAATGTAATCAAGTATTGCTGATTAAGTTTTTGCTCAGCGTAGCAGAGAACTACTGATATAAGCATTTCCATATATTAAGGATTATCTTTTTTCTGCAAACTTTTCAAATGTCTTTATTTTTCTAGATTAAGCTCTTAAACTTTGACTTTTTTATTCTATTTTATGAATACTGATGTTTCAAGATGACTATTTCACAATTTGGTCAACTCACTGCATCTCTGTGATGTATGAGAAAAGTTCTTTTCCCTGTCAGTTTATTTTATGGATCCTATAAACACGTCAAAACTGCAGCATGCTGTACTCATGAGTTTTGATAAGCTGGTACATTTATATAACCACTACTACAATCAAAATTCAGATTGCCATCATCCCAAAGTGTTTCCTTATAACCTTCCCAGTCCATTTCACCCTGACCCATGGCAACTCCCAAACTTCCATTTGTCACAATGATTCTATTTGTCTTTGCTAGATTTTCAAATAAAAGAATCATGCACTCATTTGTGTCTGCCTTATTTCTCTGAGGATAATGTTGCTAAGATTCATGCATGTCGCTGCATGTCAACAACAGTTCATTCTTTCTATTGCTGAGCATTATTCCACTTATAAACATGTTATAATTTATTTATCCATTTGACAGTAATATTTATGTTGTTTCCAGAAGTTTGGACTTCTTATGAGTAAAATTTCTGTGAACATTCATGTTCAAATGTTTCTAAGGACAAATATGGACGAATGTTTTCATTTCAACTAGGAGTAGAGATGCTGGGTCTCAGAATATTTTATAAAAAATTGCCAAAATATTTGTATACTTTTGCAATCCCACCAGCAATGTAAAAGAGTTCCAGTTGCTCTGCAATCTTGCCAGCATTTGAATGTTGCCAGTATTTTATTTTAGACCTTCTAAAATGCACGTAGAGGCTTTCATTCTGGTGTTAAATTGCATGTTCACTGATCACTGACACTGACGATCTTTAAATGCTCTTTTTGACCTTTCTTATATCTCATTTTGTGAAATGTCTGTTAACATATTTTCTTCATTTTTACTGGGTTGATTGTTTTCTAACAATTGTTTCAAATGCTACTTACATATTCTGTATACTGTCATTAATCAAATACATTTATCTCAAATATTTTCTCCCAGTTGGTGGCTTGCCTTCTTATTTTCTAAACAGTGTCTCTTGAAGAACAGAATTATCATTTAATTTTTATGAAGGCTAATTTATCAATGTATTCTTTTTTTGATCTAAGAAATCTTTGCCTATCCCAAGGAAATGAAGATTTTCTCCTATGTTCCCCTATGTTTTCTGTAATATTTTCTATTTTATCTTTTGTGCTTAGGACTATGATTTATTTGGAGTTAAAATTTGTGTATGGTGTAATATAAAAGTCAGTGTTCTTTTCTTTAGTTTATGGATATCCATTTCTTTAAACATTATTTGTTGCAAACTATCCTTTCTTTATTAAATTCCCTTGGAAACATTAGTGAAAATCAATCATCTGTATATGCACAGGTCACTTCTGGACTCTCTCTTCCATTGAACTGATTTAGCGCTTTGTCTTTAAGCCAAAACTACACTATCTTGCTTACTGTATCTTAATAGTAAGTCTTAAAATAAGATAGTGTAAGTTTTATAACTTCAGTCTTATATTTTACAGTTATTTTGGCCATTTTAGGCCCTTTGCACTTTCATATGAACTTGCGAATCAGCTTGTCTATTTCTATAAAAAATCTGTCTGGAATTTTGTTCACGGTCTGCAAATATATAAAAGAAAATTGGGAGAATTTACACCTTAACAATCTTCATTTTCCAATTTATAAGCATGATATATCTGTCTTTTAATTAGATTTTCTTTAATTTCTATTAGCAATGTTTTTAGTTTTTTGCTGTATAGTTCTTGCATATATTTTGATAAATTTATTTTAATATATTTCATACTTTGATGCTATTATAAATTATATACTTCCATTTCCCATTTGGAATTACTCATTGCTGGTATATAATAAAAAATTTTCTTCATATGTTGACTTTTAACCTGCAACATTGTTAAACTCACTTATTATTTCTAATACCTGTATTGTATATTTTAATGGTTTCCTACATGCACAAACTTATCATGTACACATAGATAGCTTTATTCCTTCTATGACCATTAATCCATTTATTTATTTTTCTTGCCTTATTAAACTGACTAGGACTCCTAGTACAATGTTGAATAGAAGTGGTGGAATGGACATTTTTACTCTATACCCAATCTTACAGGAAAAACATGCAGTTTTTCATCTTTAAGCATCCTATTTCATGTTTATTATAAGAATCTTAAAATGTATAATTATATTTCTCTACATAATTATATTTATATAATAGCCCTTTGTGCTATTAACGACATATAATATTCTTCTACGTATGTCATAAGCTCCATAATACATTGCTACTATTCTGCTTTAAATTGTCAATAATCTTTTAAAATGATTTAATATAATGAGAAAAGAGGGTTTTAAAAAAATATATTTACCCACATATTTGTCATTTGAGGTGCTCTATATTCCTTTGTGCAGATCCAAATTTCTAACTGGTATTATTATCCTTCCGCCTTAATAACTTCCTTTAACACCTCTTGTAGGGCAGATATGCTGGCAGTAAATTCTTTCAGCTTTTGGTTGTCTATAAAAAGCTTTATTTATCTACATTTTTGAAAGGTATTTTAGCATATAGAATTCTAAGCTGTTGATTTTATTTTCTTTTGATAATTTGAAGGTTTCACTCCATTGTCTTCTGTAAAACATGATTTTTGAAGACAAGACTGTTGTCAGAAATATCTTTTTTTCTATGTATATAATTTGTCTTCTCCTCACCCCAGCTGCTTTTAAGGTTTTCTCTTTATCTTTGGTTCTAAGCAATTTGATTATGATGTCCCTTGGTGTGATATTCTTCATAAGTATTTCTGCTTGGAGTTCATTGAAATTCTTAACTTTGTGAGGTTATAGATTTCATAAAGTTAGAAAAGTTCTGGCCAATAGTTCTTACCTCCTCCCTCCCTTTTCGTACTTTACTAAAAGACCATGGATTCTCAGTTTGTTTTTTTATGTTTTTATTTCTCTGTGTGCTTCCTTTTGAATACTTTATATTGCTATGTCTACATGTTCACTAATATTTTTTCTTCTGAAACATCTAACCTGTTAATTTCATTCAAAGTAGGTTTCATTTCGTATATATTTTTCATCCCTAGAAATTTGATTTGTGTCTTTTTATATTTTCCATTTGTCTCTCATCATGTTCATGCTTTCTTCTACCTTCTTGGAAGTATGAAGTCTATTTATAATAGTGATTTTAATGTCTTAATCTCCTAATTCTATGATCTATATCATTATATCTATATCATCTGTATCATAGGTCTATTTCTGTTGATTACTTTTCTCCTAGTTATGAGTCAAATGTTCCTCTTTACTTTGGATCGTTTTGATCCTCCATGACTTGTTTTAAGCTTGGCTGCTTGTGCCCAGGGCAGTCTTTAGTGTAGGTCGTAGTCTAATTACCTGTCCCCATAACTAAGGCAATCCCATTTTGAGGATTCTACATGATGCCAGTACTAAGAGGATGTTTAACTTTGACTAGGAAAAACGAAAACTGTTTTCAGCACTGTGTGAGCTTTAGGGATTGTTTTCTCCTCTCTTCTTAGGTGATTCTTCCACCACGGCCCTCCTTGAGTGCTTTCTTCACATGTTCAGATAAGGACTCAATCAAAGACTCGAGATAACCCTCTTACAGGTCTCTGGAATGCTATCTCTTTTTGCAGCTCCTGCCACTCTGGTATTTTGCTCTAAGAATTCTAGCTTCTTTGGCCTCCCTGAACGCCAAACTGTATATTCTCTACTCAGTGACACCGCTGGGCTTCGTTTAGTTCTCCCTTCTTGCACTACAGCTTGGAATCTCTCCAGGAAATAACGTAAGATTCTCATAGGGCTCTATTTCTTATTTCTTCCTCTTTTCTCAGGGATCACTGCCTGGCACTGCCTATTAACTAATAATTCAACACCATTGTTTCGTATAATTTTTCTATGTCTCCAGTAATTTAAGACATAGGGTATATCTGGTCCTTGTTACTCCTTCATAGATGGAAACAGAAGTTACTAATTCAGAATAGTATTAGCTGTACGTTTCTCATAGACGTGTTTTATCAGATTAGGAAGATCTCTCCTTGTCCTAGTTTGTTGAGACTTCTTTTCACCAATGGTTATTGAATTTTGTCAGAAGTTTTTTCTTCATATATTAAGAATATTATGCTTTTTGTCTCCTATTATCTGAAAATAATGAATTACATTGATTGCTTTTTATATGGTAAAAAAAAAACCTTCCACTCGAGGAATACGACCCACTTGGTTATGGTACATCACCACTTTTAATATATATTGCTGCATTTAACTTGCTAAAATATTTAAAGGATTATAATCTCTATTGCATGAGGTATATTGTTTTGTTTTGTTTTTGTATTCTTGTTGTATGATATTTTTTTCTTTGGTGTTGGTATCAGGATAACACTGGACTCAAGTTAATGACTTGGGAGGTATTCACTATATTTCTGTTTCTGAAAGAGTTTGCATAAGATTAGAATTTTTTTCTTCATTAAGTGTTTGATAAAACTAACAAATTAAACTATCTTGGTTTGGAATTTTTTTTTGAGGAGGTATTCCGTTAAAAATTCTATTCCCCAGACGAGTACTTATGACTTTTTACTCTTAATGGAAGCAGCTCAACTATCTCACCACTCCGTGTGAGCTTGAGAATTATTCACTTTACAAATCTTTAGTTGGTCTTTGTCCTTCTTTGTGGCCTTTCATTCGATACACGTATAGCCTAGAACTCAGCAAAGATGAAAGAGCCTGCCTTGCAGAGTTTTGGAGGTCTTTTCTGTGTGTATCCTCTTTTCTAGAATTCTTCCCTGCAACATCCAGCTGCCTCAAATTCCCTCGAATCTGATCTTACTCTTCATCTCTGTGAGGCTACAGGACTCTGTTTAGGATACCATTCTCTATGTCAACTGGCAAGAAATTGCCTCAAGGCAGGAAGCCGGTATGATCATAAGGCTCCTCTCATTTGTCTCCCTTCTCTCAGGGACCACAGGTCTGTGCCACCCATTGTCCAATGTCTTAAAATAATAATTTCTTACATTCGTCCAGTTTTCTGGTTATTTACATTGAGAAGTCTTTGTTATTCCATTGTGGCCGAAAAGAAAAATCCCAAACTGATATTTAAATACAAATTAGCCATAGAAGCAATCAGTTATAGCTAGCCAAGAGTTAGTCTCATTATTTTTCTACATAAAAATGGCTCAATACAGACTGTATTTTAAAATGCATTTTCATTTTCTCTCAGGATATCTGGAAGATTGAAATCTCAATCCTAAGAAAACACTTATTATTTCATTGATAATAATGGTTAGAATAGCAAAAGTAAATGAGTTATTAATATGCTAAGTACTTACAGATCTTCCTTGACTTATGATGAGGTTATGTCCCAATACACTCATTGTAAGTTGAAAGTATTTTAAATTGAAAATGCATTCAACATCATAGCTTAGCCTAGCCTAACATAAACATGCTCTGAACACTTACATTAGTCTACAGTTGGGCAAAATCATCTAACACAAAGCCTATTTTATAATAAAGTGTTGACTATCTCATGTAATTTATTGAATACTGTACTGAAAGTGAAAAACAGAATGGTTGTCTGGGTACAGAATGGTGGTAAGCGTATCCGTTGTTTACTCTTGTGATCGCGGGGCTGACCAGGAGCTGTGGCTCACTGCCGCTGTCCAGCATCATGAGAGAGTATTCTAATGCATATCACTAGCCCAGGAAAAGATCAAAATTCAAAATCTGAAGTACAGTTTCTAGTGAATGCATATCACTTTCACACCATCATAGTCGAAAAATTGTAATGTGAACCATCATAAGTCCACACCATCTGTGTATTCAGCAGTAATTCTTAGCCCCACTGAATTCTAAATTGAAATTCTAGGATCAAAAATATATGAAATGAGTTTATACTCATTACTTTCAATGAGTTTATAATATAGAAGCCACTTTGTACATTTTTCAGCCCCGAGGCTGGATTTCATTTATCATCAAAATATGTATATAAAGTACCTCCATCTGAACAGTAAAAATGGTTACCTGTCACATAAATACAATTTCAGAATGTGCATTAGGTTCTTGGTTAGGTTTACCTTTTCTCATTGGCTGATAGAAAACTTACAGCCAAATCTGTGGCCTTGGTTTAGCATGTAGATCGATTACTGTGTTTCACTTTTAGCCTCACTTGTGGAAAAATTTTTATGTCTGAAACATTTTTCTTTCTTCTCTCTCAAATGTATTTCACTTAGAGTTATGTCTTTGAAGTTTATGATCTTTGAAAGTGCCCTAAATTTCTTTCTGTATGAGACAGGGTATAAATACATTCATAAATATATACATAAACATACATAAAAATGTAAACAGATAATTTGGAAAGAAAATGATTCAAAGAGATCTTAAACACATAGAAATAAATGAAAAAAGTTGACCAAATATTTACATTAAAATTTTATCGTGACTGAGATACTTTTGATGGGAATGGAGAAAAGAAGTTTCATTTATTCCAAAAAATAATATTAAAAAATAGTAATTAAAAATGTGAAGTTTTAAAAGAGACAAGTGCTTTAATAGAAAATAATAGTTGTGAAAGAATACATAACACATGAATTTTATCAATTAACTGGTGACCCAGTTAAGGGGAATAAGATATTATTACTACCTCAATCCACATTATACACGAGAATCTTGATTGATTAAATTACTAGAAGTAAAAGATAATAATTTAATATCCATATTATACCTATGAAGACATGTAGAATCTTTTTTAATGCATACTTTTAGGATGGGAAGATCTTTCAAAGTTATCAAAAACTCAGAAACCAAATAGGAAGTCTGACAGATTTGATTAAGAAGATTGAAAACTGTCTGCATGGCAAATCATCCATGAATGAACTTCAAAACAAGCAATGGACTGAAAAAACTATGTATGATAAATGTAACAGAAATAGCTTAAATATTCATAATACAAAGAGAGGCCTATATATCTACTAAAAAACAGTCTCATACAGAAATAGGTGAAGCATGTGACCAGACAATTTGAGGAAAAAATAACTAGAATGTCAACTTTGCATGGAGGTTAAGGTGCATATCAGGGAAATGCAACTTAAAACAATTTGATACATTTTTTCATCCAAACCATTTTGCAAAATTAAGCCAAATCCTATGAAACCGCATAATTTAAAGTATTTAGTCTTTGAAATGTATGAGCAAACCATTTTAGTGTGACTTGAAATTTATTTGGCTGTATTAGTAAAAATGCAACTTATGGAAATTCTTTGATCTAGCAATTCTACATCTAATAATATAAAGTATAAGAACCAGTATAAGCACATAAGTATTATTGCATGATAAAAACTGTAAATAATTTAAATGTCCATTAAAAGGAGACATATAATTTTAAAGAAGTACAATCCTACTAAGAAGTAATATTTGAATATCAAAAATTTAGAAAAATCTTTATTAAAAGATGTCTATAATAAACAGTCAAGGGAAAAAAGAAGTTGCGTGTGTGTGTGTGTATTTGCTTGCGTGTTTATAATCTATACATATATATGTGTGTATCTGTATAGGAATATGTATATGAATATGTAGATGGATGGAGAGATCTAGTTGATAATATGTAGGTTTGAATGTTGGTTTTGCCAGCTGTACATGCTAGGAAAATTAACTGACTTCATTAAACTTCAACTGTGTTCAGTGTTTTTTTTCTAATTTTCAATACATTTGAGTTGAATTAAATTTTTAATATAAATGAATTGAATTTTTACCAACTACATAAGCATGAAACTTTTTGCACAAAATACATATTTTGAAATATCAAATATTAGCCCTATTTGAAAATATTTTTTGCAATATCATGTTTTACTCATAAGCTTGTTATCAATATAACTTTTGTCTAATTATTTAACTCAAAGAAAGTTGCAAAAAAGATATATGAGTCATAATTAGTAAGACTATAAGAAAGCTTCTGGAATATTGTGTGATTTGTTTTTTGGATACCATATGAAAATATGTGAATGTTACATTTGTACCTTTATTTGCAAGATTAACATTTGCAGTGTTTCTTCAAAATATTTGTAGTATTTTATGACAGAGAAAGAAAATGTTTTCAAATACTCGGAACATTCCTAAGAGATATTAAAACTGAATATGAAAGATGGTACTAATACTGGTAATGGTGAAGTAATTTTCATTGGACTGAGCCTCTTACTAATAACAACTAAAAACACAGAACACAACTTAAAAAAAAAAAAAAGGGGGGGTCAGCCCTGTGGCCTAGTGGTTAAGTTCAGCACTCTCTGCTTTGGCAGCCAGGGTTTCAGTTCCTGGGGGCAGACCCACACCATTCATTGGTGGCCATGGTCCACATACAGAATAGAGGAAGACTGGCACAGACGTTAGCTCAGAGTGAATCTTCCTCAAGCAAAAAGAGGAAGATTGGCAACAGATGTTAGCTCAGGGCAAATCTTCCTCAGCAAGCAAAAACAGAAACAAAAAACACACAAGTATTTGAAGATACTGGAAAGCGATAAAATGCAGGAGGAAACTGGAGGCACGTGACCTTGAAAGACTGGAATGAAACTTAGTGATATCCACATTAATATAGCTTTTTCTCCTGAAAGCACACCCCACACTACACTGTGCATATTGGCTAGAATTTAAGGAGAAAGGTTGTTTCACAAAGTTGAGGTGAAAAAGGCTGGAGTATCAGAATATTTGTAGAGATGGAAATTGAGGAGGAAATTCATAGAAAGAAGCTAAAAGAGAGAGAATCCAAAGTCTGTGTGTAAATTGCCATTAAATACTTGACCTACCACAGAATTGAACACGCATGGAGGAGACTTCAAGTGACCCAGAGAAATAAGGTACAAGTTTGAAAAGCCTGAGCAGAGGTACTTAGCTTGTTCCTACCACAAAGGAGATGATAGAGTTTGGAATTGGAGTCCCACCCACTTACAACGGCTTGATAAATATCTTGCACTTTCCAACTATATCCCCATAAATGCCTGGCCTTAGGAGTAAAACTATATTTAGAGACAAAAACTTTGAGCTAGGAGTGAAGGCAAAACTTAAAGAGACTGACCTATAAGAAGCATCAACCCAAGCCTACACATGTTTAGAGTGATCAGTTGGAATTAACTGTCTGGTACAACAAAAATCAACACTCCTCAGAGAAAGGAAACTAAATTCAGAGTTTTTACAACATAATATTTACAATGTCCAGTATAAAGTAAAAAGTTTCTAGATGATTCTCATTTTCCTCTTTTTCATTTCCTTACTTTTCTTTCTTTCTCTTCCTAAAAAAATTAGTCTGAAGCCATTAAGTGCAGCCAAGCAAACAAAATATCCACAATTGGGAGAATGAGGAAGGGGGATTCACAGTTATATAGAGCACAGAGTTGGAACCTGAACTGGATGAGGAATAAGTCCAGGTAGAAGGGCTTCTCAGAATGACATATCAGAGTTTAGCAGGAAAAAGGCATCCATATGGCAGAGGATGTTTGATTCAAGTTTTTCAAGTCTGAACATAGTGAGAATGACATTCATGTGGAAGGATGACCTGATGTCCCTACAGAGGGGCAGCATGTAGTACTGTGTGGGAGTCCAGATAGGGTGAGAACAGCATCCACCCATGGATGCAAAAATGTGGTGTCAGAGTATGAAGATTAAGAGTCATGGAAAGATAGGCTACTATCTTCCTTCCACTGGAGAAGACATCTACAATGGAGAGTGGGAGAACAAATGGTGTACATAGGGCTTGCACATGAGGATACAACCTGGAAGGGTACGAAGGGAGATGACAGAATGCGTTGGCTTGGCTGCAGTTGTTGAAGCCTGAGGTGAGAGATTGAGAGGGATTTCTCCATGGTAGGATGGCTGAGCATGGGGTGCTGGAATTTGAGCAGGGTGAAGAGGCAACTGTATTAGTCTGCTAAAGCTGTTATAACAAAATACCACAGACCAGGCAGCTTAAACAACAGAAACTTGTTTTCTTACCATTCTGGGAGGTAAAAGTTCAAGATGAGGCTGTCAGTAGGTTTGAGGCCTCTTTCTTTGGCACGCAGATGCCACTTTCTCACTGTGTCCTCACATGCCTTTTCTCTGTGCATGTACATCCCTGGAGTCTCTTCTCATGAGCCAACCAGTCGTATTGTACTAGGGTTTCACCCTTATGACTTCATCTAACCTTAATTAACTCCTTAAGGGCCCCATCTCCAAATACAGTCACATTAAGGGTTAGGGCTTCAAGTTATGAAATTTGGAGGGACATAATTCAATTCATAACAGCAAACTACAGAGATGGGAGACCCAAGAAGTTGGAACCTTGGCAAGGAAAAGAAGGCATCTAAATAGTGGAACAGATGTGATGACATACAGAGTGTTAGACCTTGAGTTGGATGTGGCGGACATCCACCTGGATGGGGGTTGGATGGGTGGTGGCAGTAATAAGAGATTGGTTACTTGTTAAGAGGTTGATCAAACGAGTTAAATACATTAAAAATAATAATATTTGGGTTTATCACTGCCAGAGAATTGTTACAAATATGAAAAGGGAGAAAACTAGAATAAACCCTGTATTGTTAAATTAGGACCAGAAGTATGAGTATAAACATGATTTATACATATGTGTGTGTATATATATATATATACACATAAATGTATATATATTATACATGCATATATATGTATACATACACATACATATATAACAGATGTTTATGTCTGTATGTATATAACACCACAATAGATATTATCTACTAAATACTATTCTTCACTAAAAAGAAACATGAATCCTTGGGTAAATGGATAATTCTAAGGCTGGGACACTGAATGTAGAAGATGAGCCAGAAAATAAAGAAGTGCTCAAAGATTGGTGGAGATATGTCACAAGGAACAGAAGTCAGCTTTAAGAGGCTCCCAAATCTGGGACAATTTTAGCATTAAAACAAATAATGATGGTAATGGAATATAATTCATTGAATAAAATAAGAGAACCATGAATCTATATAAATTGAAATTATATGCCACCTCAGGATGAGATGAACACACAACTTCATTTCATTGCTATCTGCAATGATGTATTAGTTAAATTTAATCTGAGATAACATTAGGCAAACTCAAATAATGGGATATTCTACAAAGTAATGACTTGTAATATTCAAAACTATCAAGATCATGAACACCACAGAAACAATAAGGAACTACTCCTCGTAGTAGATTCTGAAAAAGCAAGACAACTAAATGCAATGCATTATACTAACTGAACCTTTTGCTAGAAGGTGCATTTGAGCAATTGGCAAAATTTGATGGAGTCTGCGTACTAGATGCTAGTAATATAACAATGTTAATTTCTTGATGTTGACATTTATATTGTAATTATATAGGAAAATATCATTGTTTATAGAAAATACACACTAAAGTATCTAGGAGTTAGTGAGGCAATGTCAGCAACATGCTCTCAAAAGATCCAGGCAGAAAACTTCTTTGTACTTAATTTTAAACTTTCTGTAATTTTGAACCTGTTTCAAAAATACACATATACATACATATATATATATATATATATATATATATATATATATATATTAGCCACAGTAAAAAACAAGAAAAGTTGACTCACTTGTCAAAGAAAAAGTCCAGTGGAAATGGAGTACAAGGCAATGCAGATATTGTAATTTATAAACATGAACAGTAAATTAGCTATTATAAATATCTTCAAGGCCTTAAAGGAAAAGATAAATAAACTGAGGGACAATCTCAGGGGAAAAGTAAAGCCTATGCAAACATAGAAATGCTTGTACTGACAAGTACCATATCTGAAATTAAGGGGGGAAAATCATGGTTGAACTTAATGGCAATTTGAAAAAGCAGAAGCATAGAAATTTTTTAAAAAGCTATAAAATTGAACAGTGCATCAGTAATATGTGTAAATAAAAGTGTTCTAAAATTTGATTAATTGAATTCCCAAAAAGAACAGGGGAAATACAATACAGCATTAAAATTTTTAAAAATATAATAGCCCCAAATTTCTCAAATTAAGTAAAAAACATTAATTTACAGATCCAAAAACCTCAGCAAATCCATACAGGATAGACACAAATAAAACTAATGCTAGGTTTTACTAAAAACCAAAGATAAAGAGAAGTCCTTCAAAACAGCTGAAGGAAAGATAGATTACATACAAGGGAACGATAATACAAACGATGGCAGACTTCTCATTAGAAATTGAGGTCTGAAAGACATCTTTAAAGTGCTGTGAGAAAATCTTTTCACTATGATTTCTATATCCATCAAAAATTTCATTCAAAAATAAAGGTGAAATAAAAACATTCTCAAATAATAGCTGAGAAAAATTGATGCTAACAGACCTGCACTACAAAAATTGTTAAAGTAAGTTCTTTGGGCTGAAGTGAAATAACACCAGATAGAAGTAACACCAGGAAGAGAAGTCAAGATGGTGGCGTAGGCAGACTCTGAACTCACCTCCTCCCGCGGACATGGCCAATTTACAACTATTCGTGGAAAAATTACTCGTGAGACAGAACTGAAAACTGGATAAGAGGAACTCCTGCAACAAAGGTCAATCCTAATTGAGGTAGAAGAGGCAGAAACTCCCTTCTGGAGAGGAAAAACGCTGCCTTCACAAGCCTCCAGCTTCACAGCCGCCAGGGAGAGCCCACAGGTCCACAGCCCTCCCTGGAGGAGCGGGGCCCTGAGCCGGGAGCACCCCTGCTCTGGGCATTTTGTGGACCCAGCACAATCGAGACGAGTGGCATAATATCCGACTTTGCCTGCTACTAAAACATTGGGGAGTACCCCTAGAAAAGCTGGTTCACAAAGAAATTAAAACCGGCTCTTAAAGGTCCCACGCTCAAACTGACCCATTTCAGAAAGCAACCTAAAATCAGCAGAAAGAAAGGTGCACAGTGCTTTGGTGAAAAGAGACTCAGCTGATAGGCCCTGAGTGCATCTCGGTGAGAGGTGAGACCTCTCCAGGGACTGGGACATTGGTGGCGGCCATTGTTGTGGCCTGGTGTGGGCGTGCTGACACAGATGTCATTCGAGTTCTCCCTGGGGCCTGCTAGCCCAGGATCTGCCCCACCCACTAGAGCACCAATTTAATCCAGCTCAGCCAGGGCAGGCAGCCCACACTAGAGACTGGTCCCACCCAACAACAAGTCCTCAGGAAACTTGTGGGGCTGCATAGATTGGTGACAGGATTCTCTGCAGTCTGGTGACTGAGCCGACTTCAGTGGGGCACGGCTTGCACAAGGAGCAGGTGGAGAGTGTGGGGTGGGGTGGAGTGTGTGGGGCTCCTGCCGTGGAGAGACTGGGTCCACTTTGGGAGGTCGGGGCATGCACACAGGGCAGGACTGTGTTGACTGTGTGTGTGGACCTGTGGGCAACAGGGTTTGTCAGTTGCAGAAGACTTGTGCTTCTCAAAGACCCACATAGGGGGTTTGCCCCACCATCCAAAGCCTGAAACAATTGGGTGTTTCTGTGCCTGAGGCCAGCCCCACCCAGCTGCAATCCTCAGAGAGCTGACAAGAGACCTAAAGGCTGGAGGCTTATAGCAATTTTAAGCTCCTGAGCCTAACAACCTGCCACACTGGGAGCCTACTCCCTTAAAAGAAATACTGCAACACAAATGTGGTCTTAGAACTTGCAGCCAACTGTGCTGGGGCTCCCCACACCTGATAAAGAGACTGAAGGGCCCACAACAACTACAAACAGCTGAGCATTACAACAGCTGACCAGGAGCATAACTTGGCCTACATGGGCGCATACAGGGAGAGCAAACAGGCCACAACAGAAGGACACACATAGCCCACATAGGGGTCACCCCTGGAACATTGAGAACTGAGGGAAGCACACTGTAGGCCTCCTAAGGCATCACTTTTATAAGGTCACCTATTGAAGAATAGGAGACATAGCTGACCTACCTAATACATAGACACAAGCACAGGGAAAGAGGCAAAATGAGGAGGCAAAGGAATACATTCCAAGTAAGGGAACAGGACAAAACCCCAGAAAAGGAACTAAGTGAAACAGAAATGAGCAACCTCCCCGACAGAGAGTTCAAACTAAGAGTGTTAAGGATGGTTACTGATGTGGGGAGAAGAATAGATAAACTCAGTGAGAATGTCAACAAAGAAATGGAAGATATAAAAAAGAAACACTCAGAAATGAAGAATACAATACTGGAAATGAAAAATTCACTAGAGGGACTCAAAAGCAGAGTAGAGGATACAGAAGAACGGATCTGCAAGCTGGATGAAAGACTAGAAGAAATTACCCAGGCTGAACAGTTAAAAGAGAAAAGAATTAAAAAGAGTGAGGACAGTCTAACGGACCTCTGGAACAACATCAAGCACACTAACATCCATGTTATAGGTGTCCCAGAAGGAGAAGAGTGAGACAAAGAGGCAGAGAATCTATTTCAAGAAATAATAAATGAAAACTTCCCTAACCTAAGGAAGGAAACAGACATCCAGGTACAGGAAGCACAGAGAGCCCCAAACAAATAAACCCGAAGAGGCCCACACCAAGACACATCATAATCAAAATGTCCAGAGTTAAAGATAAAGAGAGAATCCTAAAAGCCGCGAGAGAAAGACAAGTTACATACAAAGGAAACCCCATAAGACTATCAGTTGACTTCTCAGCAGAAACCTTACAGGCGAGAAGAGAGTGGCACGATACATTTAAAGTGCTAAAAGGAAAATACTTACAGCCAAGAATACTCTACCCAGCAAGGTTATCATTCAAAATGGAAGGAGAGATCAAAAATTTCCCAGACAACCAAAAATTAAAGGAGTTTGTCACCAAGAAACCAGTGGTACAAGAAATGTTAAAGGGACTGATTTAAGGGAAAAAGAGAAAACCACAAATAGGAAAAATTATCTATTTCCATGATAAGAGGGTAATGGATACAAATGCACAAAAAAGAGGTTAGATATGATATCAAAAACATAAAAGGAGGGAGGAGGGGAGTTAAAGAGTAGAGCTTTCAGACAGAGGTCAAACTAAAGAGACCATCAATTCTGTATAGAAGGAGAAAGGAACAGAGAAGGACTACTAAAACACTGAGAAAAAAAAAAGTTAAAAAATGGCAATAAGTACATGCTTATCCATAGCTACTTTAAATGTCAATGGACTAAATGTTCCCATTAAAAGGCATATGGTGGCTGATTGGATAAAACAACAATACCCATATATATGCTGCATACAAGAGACACACTTCAGCCCTAAAGACACTCACAAACTGAAAGTGAAGGGATGGAAAAAGATACACCACGCAAACGGCAATGAAAAGAAAGCTGGGGTAGCAGTACTCATATCAGACAAAATAGACTTTAAAACAAAAAGTGTAAAAAGAGACAAAGAAGGGCATTACATAATGATCAAGGGAACAATCTAACAAGAGGATATAACACTTGTAAATATCTACGCACCCAACGTAGGTGCACCTAAATATATAAAGCAATTATTAACAGATATAAAAACAGAAATAGACAGTAACACAATAGTAGTAGGGGACTTTAACACTCCACTTACACCAACGGATAGATCATCCAAACAGAAGATCAATAAGGAAACACTGGCCTTAAACGACACACTAGGACAGATGGACCGAGTAGATATATACAGAGCATTCCATCCAAAAACCAAAGAATACACGTTATTTTCAAATGCACATGGAAAATTCCCCAGGACTGATCACATATTAGGCCACAAAACAAGTCTCCATAAATTTAAGAAGATTGAAATAATACCAAGCATCTTTTCTGACCACAACGGTATGAAACTGGAAATCAACTATAGGAAGAAAATCAGAAAAGCCACAAATACGTGGAGATTAAACAAAATGCTACTGAACAACGACTGGGTCAACAAAGAAATCAAAGAAGAAATCAAAAAATACCTGGAGACAAATGAAAATGAAAATATGACATACCAGAATTTATGGGATACAGCAAAAGCGGTTCTAAGAGGAAAGTTTACAGCAATACAGGCCTATCTCAACAAACAAGAAAAATCTCATATAAACAATCTAACAATGCACCTGAAGGAACTGGAAAAAGAAGAACAAACAAAGCCCCAAATCAGTAGAAGAAGGGAAATAATAAAAATCAGAGCAGAAATAAATGAAATAGAGACTAAAAAAACGACAGAAAAAATTAATAAAAGCAAGAGCTGGTTCTTTGAAAAGATCAACAAAATTGACAAACCTTTAGCTAGACTCACCAAGAAAAAAAGAGAGAAGGCACAAGTAAGTAAAACCAGAAATGAAAGAGGAGAAATTACAACAGACACCTCAGAAATACAAAAGATTAGAAGAGAATACTATGAAAAGCTATATGCCAACAAATTCGACAATCTGGAAGAAATGGATAAATTCTTAGATTCATACAACCTTCCAAAACTGGATCAAGAGGATGTAGAGAATTTGAATAGACCAAGCACCAGTAAGGAGATCAAAACAGTAATCAAAAAACCTCCCCAAAAATAAAAGTCCAGGACCAGACAGGTTCCCTGGTGAATTCTACCAAACATACAAAGAAGACTTAATACCTATACTTCTCAAACTTCCAAAAAATTGAGGAGGGGGGAAGCTCCCTAACTCATTCTACAAAGCCGACATTACCCTGATACCAAAACCAGACAAAGACAACACAAATAAAGAAAATTACAGGCCAATATCACTGATGAACATCGATGCAAAAATCATCAACAAAATACTAGCAAATCACATACTACAACACGTTAAAAAGATTATACACCATGATCAAGTGGGATTTATTCCAGGTATGCAGGGATGGTTTAACATTCGCAAATAAATCAACGTGATACACCACATTAATAAAATGAAGAATAAAAATCACATGATCATCTCAATAGATGCAGAGAAAGCATTTGACAAGATACAGCATTCATTTATGATAAAAACTCTGAATAAAATGGGTATGAAAGGAAAGTACCTCAACATAATAAAGGCCATATATGACAAACCCACAGCTAATATCATCCTCAATGGTGCAAAACTGAAAGCTATCCCTCTAAGAACAGGAACCAGACAAGGATGCCCACTGTCACCACTCCATTTAACATAGTACTGGAAGTCCTAGCCAGAGCAATCAGGCAAGAAAAAGAAATAAAAGGGATCCAAATTGGAAAGGAAGAAGTGAAACTGTAACTATTTGCAGATAACATGATTTTATATATAGAAAACCCTAAAGAATCCAACAGAAAACTGTTAGAAGTAATAAACGAATATGATAAAGTTGCAGGATACAAAATCAACATACAAATATCAGTTGCATTTCTGTACACTAACAACGAAGTAGCAGAAAGAGAAATTAAGAATACAGTCCCATTTACAATTGCAACAAAAAGAATAAAATACCTAGGAATAAACTTAACTAAAGAGGTGAAAGATCTGTACACTGAAAACTATAAAACATTGCTAAAAGAAATTGAAGAAGACACAAAGAAATGGAAAGATATGCCGTGCTCTTGGATTGGAAGAATTAACATAGTTAAGATGTCCATACTTCCTAAAGAAATCTATAGATTCAGTGCAATCCCTATCAAAGTTCCAACAACATTTTTCACAGAAATAGAACAAAGAATCCTAAAATTTATATGGAACAACAAAAGACCCTGAATAGCTAAAGGAATCCTGAGAAAAAAGAACAAAGCTGGAGGTATCACACTCCCTGATTTCAAAATATACTACAAAGCTATAGTAACCAAAACAGCATGGTACTGGCACAAAAACAGAGACACAGATCAATGGAATAGAATTGAAAGCCCAGAAATAAACCCACACACCTATGGACAGCTAATCTTTGACAAAGGAGCCAAGAACATACAACGGAGAAAAGAAAGTCTCTTCAACAAATGGTGTTGAGAAAACTGGATAGCCACATGCGAAAAAAATGAAAGTAGACCCTTACCTTACACCATAGACAAAAATTGACTCAAAATGGATTAAAGACCTCAATGTAAGACCTGAAACTATGAAACTTCTAGAAGAAAACATAGGTAGTACGCTCTTCGACATCGGTCTTAGCAACACATTTTCAAGCACCATGTCTGACCGGGCCAGAGAAACAATATGAAAAATAAACAAAGGGGACTACATCAAACTAAAATCTTCTGCACAGAAAAGAAAACCATCAACAAAACAAAAAGACAACCTAACAATTGGGAGAAGATATTTGCAAACCATACATCTGATAAGGGCTTAATCTCCAAAATATATAAAGACCTCATGCATCTCAACAACAAAAAAACTAACAACTCCGTTAAAAAAAGGGCAAAAGACCTGAACAGATATTTCTCCAAAGAAGATATACAGATGGCCAACAGGCACATGAAAAGATGCTCGACATCATTAACTATCAGGGAAATGCAAATCGAAACTACAATGAGCTATCACCTCACGCCTGTCAGAATGGCTATAATTAACAAGACAGGAAACAACACGTGTTGGAGAGGATGTGGAGAGAGGGGAACTCTCATACACTGCTGGTGGGAGTGCAAACTGGTGCAGCCACTACGGAAAACAGTATGGAGATTCCTCAAAAAATCAAGGATAGACCTACCATACGATTCAGCTGTTCCACTGCTGGGTTTTTATCCTAAGAACTGGAAAACACCAATGCATAAAGATACCTGCACCCCTGTGTTCATTGCAGCGTTATTCACAATAGCCAAGACTTGGAAGCAACCTAAGTGCCCATCAAGGGATGAATGGATAAAGAAGATGTGGTATATATACACAATGGAATACTACTCAGCCATAAGAAACGATAAAATCCAGCCATTTGTGACAACATGGATGGACATTGAGGGTATTATGCAAAGTGAAATAAGTCAGAGGGAGAAGGTCAAATACCGTATGATTTCCTTCATTAAGTAGTAGATAATAACAACAATAAACAAACACGTAGAGACAGAGATTGGATTGGTGGTTACCAGAGAGGAAGGGGGGAGGGAGGAGGGTGAAAGGGAAAATTCAGCACACGTGTGTGGTGATGGCTTGTAATTAGTGTTGGGGTGGTGAACATGATGTAATTTACGCAGAAATAGAAGTATAATGATGTACACCTGAAATTTATACAATGTTATAACCCAATGTTACTGCAATAAACAAAAAATTAAAAAAATAATAAATAAAATAAAAATAAAAAATCATTATTACAAAATTTAAAAAATCATGTACAAAATACCAAAGATATACTAGTGAACAAGTGTACTTACCCTGAATTTAGAAAATAAATCAAATAATAGATTTATTCATTTTATTTAGTGTATACAAAATTTTAAAGATGTCTCATATTTTATTTTGCCTCTTGACAGTTTGAGTAAAATTTGTCTGCCATAAAATGATCTTTGGCCACAAGTAATGTTTTTGCCCTAATGAAGAAATGTGCAATGACAGATCTTAGCATTTAATTCATTGAAAATCTATTGTAAGTTAATTTCTAACACTTTAAATTACATTCTCAAAAATTTGCACTTGCTTTTCAAATTAACAAGTGTAAGAAATTACAGAAGATTAGTAGAATAAGAAAAATTGTTTTAACTAATTATGTAAGCAATGAAATTTCAATAAACAGAATGATCAGAAAACAAAATTTTCTAATATTGATTCATTTTTGGAACATCTACTATGTGCCAGAAACTCTAAGTTATATGTTCATAACTTAGTATTACTATATAATATAGTATATATATATCTCCTGAAGTATATATAAAATACTGAGCCTGACTTCGTCTTAGTAATGGATAAGATTTTGAACTGAAGAGTTTGATTTCTTTTAATTTATGTTCTTAAAAATGAATGTAAAAAAAGCGTGGTTATCTTTTTCTGTATTCTAACAAATTATATAACTTACTGTGTGAATTTTAAAATATTCTTCATTTTGTTCTGCTTTTGATAAGTATTACAATAATATTAAAAGAATATAGAGAGTTTTAAAAACAGTTTATTGAGAAATAATTGGTTTACAATAAACTGCACATATTTAAAGTGAAAAAAAAAAAAAAACAGAAGTAACACCAGATAGACATAATACCAGAAAGAAACTCTGAACTAGACAGAAATGAAGGGTACAAAAAATGGTAAATATATATATATAAATGATATACTTTTCTCTTCAACTTTTCCACATTAAAAAAAAAAAAAGCTGTCTGCTTAAAATTTAAAATATTTCTTTGTGGGATTTAAAACAAATGTTGACATAAAATATATGAAAAGTGTAGCACAAAAAAATGGGAGTAAACAAAACTATACTATAAAGAGATAAAATATTAATTCTAAGTAAACAATAATTAGTCAAGATTGCATACATAAATCCAAAGAATAGCCATTAAAAACATAATACAAAGAGGTATGGTAAGAGGATAATAAAGGCATTAATATGGATTACTAAAAATTGTTTTATTAGCACAAAAGAAGACAAGAATTGACAGAGAGAGGAACAAGAGACGTAGCAAACGGCAGGGCAGTGGGGGTGGGGAGAGGGAAGCAACAAAAGAAATAATTACATTAAATGTAAATAACAAAAAAAAACCTCCAAATAAAATTCCAAGATAGAGCATAAAATGAGCCTGATAACGAGAGATATGTGTAGTAGTGGTCACATGGGCACGTCCATACGTCAACGTTCAACAATTTGCACACTTTTAATATGTACACATTTTTAGATGTCAATTACACTTAAACAAAGTTGAAAAACAATTTGCCCATGATAAAACTTCACTCTTAGATGGTTTCACTCATGAATTCTATCAAACGTTTAGAGAATAAAGGCAATCAATTGTATATTGATTGTTTAAAAAGTAGAAGAATGAGACAATGCACAATTTATTCTATGAGGCTAGCGTTACCCTCTTACCAAAATCTAACAGACATACACACCAATATCATCCATATAAGAGAACACAATAGTTTTTGACAAAATATTGGAATTCAACAATACATAAAAAATACATATATATTTTGATGGTTTTACATTTGAAAAATCAATGTAATTTACCAGACTAATAAAGTAGGAGGGTGAAAGACATGGCTATCTCATTAGACGCAAGAAAATCACTGCACAAAATTTAACATCTATTTATGATAATGATTCGCAGCAAACTAAAAATAGAAAAATATATTCTACGTCAAGCATTCATAAAAACCTATAGCTAACATCACACTTAATGGTAAAATATTAAACATCTTTATTTATTTATTTTTTTTTTTGTGAGGAGGACCAGCCCTGAGCTAACATCCAATGCCAATCCTCCTCTTTTTTGCTGAGAAAGACTGGCCCTGGGCTAACATCCGTGCCCATCTTCCTCTACTTTATATGGGACGCCGCCACAGCACGGCCTGACAAGCGGTGTGTTGGTGCGCGCCCGGGATCCGTACCTGCGAACCCCAGGCCGCTGCAGCGGAGCGCGCGCACTTAACCGCTTGCGCCACCGAGCCGGCCCCATAAACATCTTTTTTTAATTGCATGTCAGGCAAGGATTATCATCACTATTCTCAACACTTCTATGCAGCATTTGTTGGAAATCTAGCCATAACAAAGGCAAGGAAAAGAAACAAATAGCATAAATATGGGAAAGATAGGGTAAAACTCTCTTTATTCTCATGTGATATGAATTTACCCAAAAAAATATAATTAACTAGACAAATTATCAAAGTTTCATATAAATTTTTTCAAAAATCAATTGTAATTCTATATATTATCAGCAATAAATTAGAAAATTAAAGCAATTTACATAGCATAAATAACAAAATAATCTACTTAGAAATAAAGGCCTAAATAAATAGAAATATATACCCTATTTATAAAAGAAAAACAATATTTTTAAGATGTCATTTTTCTCCAAATTGATCTATAGATTAAATGCTATTTCAATCAAAATCTGAACAAACTTTTTTTTGTAGAAATTAAGGAGTTGATTTTGAAATTAATAAAGAAAATGCAAAGGATCTAGAATGACAAGGAGAAAATACAAAAGGAAAACTAGATTGGGGGACGCACACTGTTTGATATCAGACTCACTATAAAACTACAACAATTAAGACAGTGGAGTTGGTATAAGAATAGGCATTTGAATCATTGGAAGAGAAACTGAGAGTCAAGAAATGGACTCTCACATGTACGGTCAACCGATTTTCTACAAAGTCACAAAGCTGATTCAATAGGGAAAGAAAATTTTTCATACAAGTGGTGCAAGGGTTGTTGGATATTCATATGGAGATAAAAGAATCTCAACTCCTACTTCAGACCATATACAAAAATAGTTTGAGATGGACCACACTCTTAAATATCAAAGATAAAACTATAAAATTTCTTGAAGAAAAATATAGAAGTACATCTTTGCAACTCTGGAAAGGGCAAAAATTGCTTAAATGAGACACGAAAAGTACTAAATATAAAAGAATAAACTGATAAACTCAACTTTATCAAAATTAAAATCTTCTGCTCATCAAAATACTGTATTAAAAAAATGAAAAGGCAAGCTACAGACCAGGAGAAAATATTCTCGATATATAACTCTGGCAAGCTCCAAAATATATAAAGAATATCTACAAATCAATAGTAAGATAAGCAATCCAACGTTAAAAATTGCATGGCACAGCCTTCATGTTGCATAACCTTCACGCTAGTATATGTCAGTATAAACAAAATAGTTTAAACTTCACGTTTCTAGCACTTAAAAATCCCTGATTTTCCCCTTCAGCGAAAATACTGATTTTTCCACCCCAGTGAACTACTCAATGAACATCTTCATTGGTGTGTGTTCTCTGTACTGACAAGTAAATAAATTTACCTTTTTTTTTTTTTTTTTAAACTGTGGTGGTCTTGTTTAATTTTTAAACAATAGATAAAATTTCTGAGTGTATATTAAGCAGACATACAGCAGTTATGTGTGATATATCCAACAACACATACACTTAAAGTTACTGGCAACTTGAATTTTAGTGCCTTTTTTAGAAACTTTTATTAAGAAGATGTTTGTACATTATGAGGCATATCTTTCTCAATTACAGGAATTTTTTATTACTTTTTATATTGTAAAACTAATGTCTGGCTTTGTAACTTAATGATAAGCCTGTGGTAGTTCAGATAATGAGCTTAAGAGCCAGACTGGCTGATTGGAAGTCTGCCTCTCCCATTTAAACATTTTGACCTTAGACATGTTCTGTCAACTCTCTTTCCTCTTCCGCGAATAATGATAGTACCTACCTTATAGGATTGTTCTGAAAATTAATTTAGTCAATTCATATCAAGCACTAGAACACTTCCCGGTACAGAGTAAGTAGTCAATAAATAGCACTTGCATCTATTATCGCTAAGAGCAGGGAAATTCACATTCTAACATTCAGACATACTCTACTAAACCATGACAAGCTCAAGCTTTCTTCACATTTCCCATCATGATTGCTTTACATCTAAACTACAAGTTAATCTATTTGAACAACTAATTATTCTTTGTTATCCATATGGGCTCTATTTCTCCTCCTATAGAATAAAACAAAGCAACAATAACAACAACAAAAAAGCAATGTCAGTTTGGAATCTGGTATTTCAGGATTGCCATGAAACCAATCTTTCCTCTATAAATATGAACCTACACTGTTCATTTTTGATCCTGACACATATAAGTTGCTTGGTTTCTTATCATTGCCTACCTACATACGCATAAGGGGAGTCTGAGAAGGAAGGGAAAAAGAGAAAGGGATTCAAAGCATATTTGAAGGAATAATGGCCAGAAACTTCCCAAATTTGGTGAAACATATTAATCTACACATCCAAGAAGCTCAATGAACTCCTAGTAGCATAATTTCAAAGAAGTCTCCACCAAGACATATCATAGTCCAACTTTGAAAAGCCAAAGGGAAAGAGAAAATCTTGAAAGCATCAAGTAAAATGATACATCACATACAAGGAATCCTCCAGAATAATAACAGCACTTCTTATCAAAGAGGGTTTTCTGACCACCTTCCCCTCACACGCAGACTAAATTTCATCTACTTACCATATACTCTCTGCACTTCTCCTTCACTGAATTTATCTATTTTTTTGTTAACCTGTGATTATTCGTTTAATTCCTGCCTCTCCACTTATTGCCAAATTGGCAGGAACAGATCTTGACACATAGTAAATCCTGAGTAAATGAATGAATTAATTAATTAACACATATCATCCATCTATATATCTGACTTCCTCAGTTTGACTTCCAGGGTTTCTTTGACTATACTACTAAGGCACACTTTCAATTTTTCTGAAAGTTAAAGGAAAAAGGCACATCAAGTTTTTTAAAAATATTAATAACCACTAATTCATAAAGTTTAGAGTGGTTATCTTTGAGAGGAGGGATGAAAAATGGTGGTGTTTTCTTTGTGTTATTTTACACATACCAAATTTTCTATAATGACCTGCTATGAACTGAGTTATGGCCCCAAAAATTCGTATGTTGAAACCCTAACCACCACGTAATTGTATTTGGAGATAAGGCTTTTTGGAGGTAAGGTTAAATGACGTCATAAGAGTGTGGTCCTAATCCAATAGGATTGATGGCCTTATAGGAAGAGGAAGAGATCCCTCTCTCTTTCCCTCTTTCTCTCTCTCTCTCTCTCTCCATGCACACACACAGGAAAGGCCATGTAAACACACAGTGAGAAGATGGCCATCTGCAAGCCAGGAAGAGATTTCTCACCAGAACCTGAACTTGTTGGCACCCTGATCTCAGACTTCCAGCCTCCAGAACTGTGAGAAAATAAATATGTGTTGTTTAAGCCACCCAATCTACGATATCTTGTTATGGCAGCCTATGCTGACTAACATGATTCTATATTTATTTTATAACAGGACAAAATCAGTTTTGTTTTTTGTTTTTTTTTTTTGTGAGGAAAATCAGCCCTGAGCTAACATCCATGCTAATACTCCTCTTTTTCTGAGGAAGACCAGCTCTGAGCTAACATCTATTGCCAATCCTCCTCCTTTCTTTTTCCCCAAAGCCCCAGTAGACAGTTGTATGTCATAGTTACACATCCTTCTAGTTGCTGTACGTGGGTGGGACGCGACCCCAGCATAGCCAGAGAAGCGGTGCGTCGGTGTGCACCCGGGATCCGAACCCAGGCCACCAGCAGCGGAGTGCGTGCACTTAACCGGTAAGCCATGGGGCGGCCCCAAAGTCAGTTAAGACTTAATGGTGCTGTGTTGCTAAAAGTTCACATTCTTCTGCACCATGTTTTTTATTCAATGATTTGATTCAATAGGAAAAAAAGATGCCTTACCTTAAGAATGGAAGATAATGCAAGGATTGCTAGAACAAGTAGTCAAAACAGAAGTAAAACTTAACATGTCTTCTTCCTCCTCACCTCCTCCATCCCTCACCCACATTTACGCATATGCACTTTTTCTCAGATAAAGGCTTGGGCAGTTACTACGTTCACCTCTTTTTCCCTCAGAGAAGTTGTGATATATATCTATATCTTGACTGTCTCATTGGAATGTGAGCTGGAGGGCAAGGACCAAGAATAAACTGGGCCCTCCGATTATCCAGCACAGCAGCCCATGCCTCTAACATATGACGTCTGTGGGTTTTGTCACGGGAATATCTTCTGTTATAGGGATATATTTGTGTCTCTAACTTAAGAATATTCTGTCTGTTTGCATAGTTAAATACTGGGTCTTTAAAACATTTCTTGTTCAATTAGAATCCCTAGACATTTTGCTCAGTAAGAATAATATTATCAAGGCTAATTTGTTATTTCTCAAACAGTGGGACAGTAGGCTGAACAAGGCTAACACCAACCAGCTTCCTCTTTGGACCTTAGTTCCCTCATTTGTGGAATGATGTAAGACTGAGTACATCTGTAGTTTTATTCAATATTAAAGCTTTACATGGGTTCAGTCATGACTCTCCATTCCTCAGAACCCTTCAATAGTCTCTCCATTGTCCTCAAAATAATAAACAAACAATTTAGCCCAGCCCAATGGTCTGGTCCTAACTACATAAACTACCTTTGAGGCTGCATTTCCCACTTCAGCCTTCTATAAACCTTGTTCCCCAACCAAAGAGAACCATTGTCATTACCTGGACACATAATATGCTTCCAGGTATCTGCATCTAATTCCCCAGCCTGTAATGTCCTCCCCTAATCACCCACTGATCAAGAATATCTCAATTACACCTTCTTCTTTAAAGCTCTCTCACCTTCAGATTAAACCTTTTGTGTCTTTTACTTTCAAAGCATATTACTTGTTTTTCTGCTTTCCCCTCATTCTATTGAAAGGGTATGTCTATTTGTGTGTCCACCACTTGATGAAAGGAAATGTGTCTGGCATATTTTTAATATTTGTATCCCTAGTAACATATACACACACACAACTTCCTTAACTTACTGTTTAACAATAAGTTAAAACTACAAGTAACTCATCTTAGTTATTAAGTAACCCTCTGTTCATTGAAAAAACATTGCTCATTCTGATTACCACAAGAAGACTCACAAAAATTCAAGCGTAACATCCCAGCCCAAGCTTTAATCTTCAACTAAGCTCATTCCTCGGAATCTCACGAGAGACTGGGTCTGAGATATATTTTATGTTGTTTTATCACCCCTAAGCCCCTATTAGCATGAGGTCTCACAGAGTTGCTTGACGAGAAGGTCATTTTAAAAATTGCTCAGAGTTATTGTATGTTTTTTTAAAAAAAATAAATTGAAAAGAGGTGATGGAAAAGAAATCTGGGGGACATTTGCTCTGAATCTCAGCAGGCTTGAGTTAAGTGGTGTGCACACGGTCTCAGAACACTAGATTGGACCAGGAGGCAGTCAGGAAGACATTGAATCTTATCCCGGCTCTGCTTGTTAGAAAAGGTGTATTCATGCCAAGGTACTTGGACAATTTCTCAGGTAATAATATTCCTTTGTTTCCCAGATACATGGAGTGGATTTAGAGATAGAGAATTGTAAAATGATAATATGCCTCTAAATCACTCTCCTTTAAACAGCAAAAGCAGGCATACCTGTTTTGGGATTCTAATCATGCCTTAGAATGTGCTGTGCAGCCTGGATTTGGAATTGGTTTCAGAGTGAAGAGAGTTTGAAGTTCACTAAAGATATCACAAATGATATCTAATGGCTGGAAGTTGGCTATGAATGATTTAAGTTTGAGTTAAATATTGCAGGATGAGACTGAAATCCATGGCAGATCATATTTCATTCAATCTGAGCACTATTCACTGTAATATGCACCAATACTTTACATACGAGCAAGAAAGAAAGCCCACTGGCAATTATAATTGTAAGACACTTTGCCTGTGCTGTGTATTTAGATTTTAGAAATATTAAAATGTGAAAAAATATGCTTCTTAGAAGCAAAAAATTAAAATATATATGTGTATGTATATATACATACGTTCCTAGTAATCACCCCACATTCAACAAAAACTCAGTGTCCAAAACTACAGTAAATATTTGTGCCATCAAGTGCATTCTGACTCCTAGTGACCCTGTGTACAGCAGAACAGAGCCCTGCCCGGTCTTTTTGCACCATCCTCTCTCCTGCCAGGGCTGTATCAAACAATGCTCCACATCTATTCATAGGGTTTTCATGAACAATTTTTTTCAAAAGTGGGTGGCCAGGTCCTTCTTCCTAATCTGTCTTAGTCTGGAAGTGCTGCTGAAATCTGTCCACCATGAGTGACCCTGCTGGTATTTGAAATACCAGTGGCACAGCATTCAGCATCACAGCAACATGCAGCTCCATAGTATGACAATCCACAGACGAGTGGTGTGGTTCCCTGACCAGGAGACGGTACCAGGCTGTCATGGTGAGAGTGCCAAATCTTAACCACTAGACCACCAGGGCTGGCTAAAGTAAGTATGTCTACCCCCAAATTTTTCCTTTTCTCTCTCATCTTTTTCAAGCTGAAGGGCACTACTATTCTGGCAGTTGCTCAACCCCCTTCTCTCTATTGCTACCCATATCTCATTAGCCATCAAGTTCTTTGCCATCCTCTATTCTCTCTGCCCAGTATATTCTTTTGTCTTTCCTCGTTGTTTGGCTAAGTTTGCTCCACTTGTTAGACTTTACTTTTGATGTTGCTTCCTTTGAAAAAAAAATCTGAAAGTGACGAGTCCAGATCAGTTGATCCTTCAAGTTCCCAGCATCTACAGAATCCATGTTTCCACTCATGACCATTATCCTATGTCGTACTCCATCACCTCCTTGTCTGCATCCACCACTATAACACAAGTTCCTCGGGGACAAGGATGTCAGTCTGTCTCACAGCTGTGTTCCTAGAACCTAGCACATGCCCCACAGGTATTAATTGTATAAAACTCAACGATTGAAAAAATGAAAATATTAATTTAGATATTAAAAATAAAAGTGATTTTGGTTTTCATATATTAAGAAGAATAATACAAACAAATAAAAACATTCTCAAATTGAAAGAGTACCAAGGAAAAATAGCACAATGTTGTGCAAAAGAGAAATCATTTAACAGTCAAATAAAAGCTAAAATGAACTAGAATTCTAACATATGTAAAGTGTTCATTTTATCCATTTTACTTTCATGCCAGACACGTACTGTATATCTCAGTGAAGAAAGTTTTATTTTAGCGGTTTAATTGTGTTTCTAACTCTGCGCTACCCTTTTAATCTTTTGGGAGAATGACCAGTAACCTACATTGATTGCATTTCTGCTTCTGTAAGACAAGAGGCTCTTAATGGAGCCTGTAACCACTGCAGGTCAGAGAATTAAGAATATAAGCCCATGTCTTTCCAAGATATTGTTCTAGGAAAAGTAAAAGGTTAACTACGTTTCTTGAAGAGCTTGCCTGTAACTAAAGTTGACGTCATTATCAACTGACTGCATATTTTTACACTATAGACATTCTCATGTACGTGACAATTAGAAAGTTCACATTGTGAAAATAGCACAGTCTCTGGAGTTCAAATTCCTTGAATTCTATATAATAACTCAGTAATATTGAATAAATCAGTTAATCTGTGAGCATCAGCTTTCTAATCTGTAAAATGGAGGTGATATTCATGAGTTTTTTAAAATATTTGAAGTAAAATTGAGATTTCTTTAATTTTTAAATTTTTAATTTGTCATGTGAAGTTCCTGACACTTAAAAATGTAAGACAAAGTAAACAAAACAAAGCCTAATGTTATAGCAGAAAAACAATAAAACTTCATTTTCTTTTTTAAAAAAATTCAAATCTTCTAGTGTATATTTTGTAATAATGCAGCTGGTTCATTTCTCAAAATAAAGTGGGATTTTTACCAGTAGTCCAGACTGACTTTCTTTCCAAAACAATTTAAGACCTAAATGGCACATTGAATAACAAATACTAACCATGAATGCCCCTTATTTAATTCAAAATGCTGAAAAATCATAGAACAAAATAGTGACAGGCTACAGAGAGTATGTCGAAATAGGATAATCTTTACATGAAAAAAATATTTTTACAAAGATAATCCACTGATATTTCTTCACGGTTGCTTATTTGTGTAGTTGCCTTAATTTCTTCATGCCTGTAAGATTTCCCTTTAATGTTCTTTTAGGATTAGAGAGTTAGAGTGGCAAGAAATAGCTATAGTTCTTTAAAAAAGGTTCTTTCCTCCCTGATTCAATATGTCACTTTTTTCTTTCTCATTTGTAACATGATAGATATTTCTGTCCTTTGGGTAAAGTATTTGATTGAACATTTAAGTTACTTTTTTAGATCTTCAATTTTCACTGATTCATCTCAATAATGCCTTGGCTTTTTCACCTCTCACAGCCCATAGGTTTAATATATCCCAACGTTATAGGTAACAAAATCACAAAAATCAGTTTTTGTGATTTTTGCATACTCTATTTTTGAGAACTATAAATGGTCTTAGAGATTTGGGGGCTGAAAAATCACATTTTTTTTTCAGTGTAGTCATGCATTGATTAACTACGGGGATACAATCTGACAAATTCATCCCTGGATGATTTCATCATGGGGTGAACATCATAGAGTATACTTACACAGACCTAGATGGTATAGCCTACTACACACCTACGCTACAAGATACTAATCTTAAGAGACCATCATCATATATGCAGTCCATCATTGACCGAAACCTCTTTATGCAGTACATAATTGTATTAAATCATGAGTATTTGCCATCATTTAATTGAATACTTCAGTGCCTTGCACATGCTAAATATTCAATGAATGTTGCTGCTTGACACATTTATGTGACATCAATTTTTAAACTATTTTAAGATTAAGGTCACAAATGTATTTGGCTGGTTTTTTCTTTTGTGAGAACTCTAAGTTTCTCATCTCTAAAATAAGAGGATTGGATTATGTAAATTCTTAATTTTCTTAAACCCTGAAAGTTGTATTAGTCAATGATTCTAATAGTTTGGTGCCATAGCTCTGGGCATAACCAATGGTTTCATGGGTCACTGAGTGAAGATCATTTTTGCAGTAATCTTATTTGCACTGGTAGGTCTTGTACACTGACTTCAGGGAGGGAGCATGACAAATTTCTGTGTTGAAAACTGTAGATTCTGAATCTGTTGCATTGGGGATAGCCCTCAGGATACTGAAACACCATATTGGCCTTGCCTAGGGACATAAAAAGTTGAATTTGTCCATATCATGCTAAAAGAAGCAGATTAAGAGTAGCAAATTCAGGGGTCGGCATAGTGGTTATGCTCATGTGCTTTGCTTCAGTGGCCCAGGATTCGTGGTTCAGATCCCAGGCGCAGACCTATACACCGCTCATCAAGCCAAGCTGTGGTGGCATCCCACATATAAAAAAAAATGGAGGAGGATTGGCTCAGATGTTAGCTCAGGGACAATCTTCCTCTCCAAAAAAGAAAAAAAGAAAGAGTAAAATATTCAACTGCCCATCTAAATGCTCTCCAAAGCAAACAACCACTTGCCTACTTCTAATAAGTATATTATTTTATAATTTTGCCTCTAAGCTTTCTTGAAGTTTGAATCCTCTGATAATGTTTTAAATTCTTTCTTTGTTATTGGCATATAAACTTAGAGACAAGAGGGATGAAATTAGGGGGAATATAAATACTAAGCCATGATGTTGAAAATTATATAGAAATGTAAAAATAAAGAGACATTATGATTTATAGATATTAACCTCGAAATAATATTTTTAATCAGTGAATGCCATGCTAGATTTAGAAAATATTTTAGAACTTGTGTTCCTTTTATGGTGAATTTTGAAAATATCAAATTGATAATAGGGAATAGATGATAATTTTTTAAAATAAAGAACACATAATATTTATATCATTTAATCACTAGATAATTATACTTTCATTTCATGTAGGCCCCTAACAGCAGGCTTTTTTTCATATTGCCAACATTAAAATCTAATTACATATTTGCCTATTAGTAAGTAAAAATTTAAACAAAAGACTAATGTTAATTCTCTTTTTATCAAAAGAGTAAAATCATTCAGAAAAAAAAATATGCAAAATACAATGGGTAAGTAAATCAATGCGAAGGCAAGGAAGAATACCACGAGAGGTAATAAAACACCAACAATGAAAAAGAAAGAAACCTAAAATGTACGATTTAGGAAATGAAATCACAAAATTGTTGCTTGCCCATATTTAAAATAAAATCCCTGCACAATGAAGTCGTTATAGCTAGAGGACAATTAATTCCAGTCCCTAGTGAAAGAGGAATACAGAAGAGGACTAGTGAAAAAGGAATTTACTTTCCACACCCAGTACACTGAATGCCTTTTACAGAAAGGATATGATGATAGAGAGCTCAATGGAGCCCATCTGAGGAGTAAAAGGAAGCAAAGGACTAATCTGGAAAACAAAAGGACATCACAAGAGTGTTTGGGATAGGAGCAAAGTCATATATGCCTTTAACATTAAACAAAAAGGAATCACGTTAAGGAATTGGATAACACCTCTGTCATCTAAGGACAATGTGATCCTGGGCAAGTTACTTAACCTATTAGAGCCTCAGTTTTCTCATCTGTATAGAGGATAAAGGAATGGCATTTTCCACATAGGGTTTTCATGGGGAATAAATGAGAGATTGTTTTTAATGATCAGTGTAGTGCTTGACACACAGTCAGTACTGAATATTTACAATGCTATGTTTATTTCTTTCAGTGATAGGACAATATTTGTTTCTGTTGGTAAGCCTAACATTTCTCATCTAAACACAATAACAGTTGCATTTATTGAGTATTTCTGTCAGGCATGACCCTACATCATGTCAGTAATGTCTGTGGGTTATCTCCTGCTCTCCTCCATGCCACACTGCTTCTTGTTCTTCTAATACAAGCCACGCCCTCTGTAGAGTCTTTGCTCTGCCTGTACCCTTTCCTCTGGGAGATCCACATAGATATCTTTTTTTATTTTCTTTAATTCTGTCACCTTCTCAACGATACCTACCCAACATTACATATTAAAAATTGCAGCGTGTCCCACAACCAGCACTCCCAAATCCCTTATCCTTCTCCATTTTTTCTTTTTTCCAAATCACTTTCTAACATAAAAATAATTTTATTTATTAGTTACGCCCATCATTCATTTTCTATCTCTCCTCTTTAAGATGGAAATTCCACAAGCAGTGAGATAATTGTCTATTTTTTTCCTGGTATATCCCAAGAACCTAGAAAATTACCTGACCCATAGTAAGCACTCAATACATTTTTTAAGTTGAATTAAATACATAAATTATCTTTAACTCATTAAAAAATAAACACAGGTATTATTAGTTCCAATGCACAGATGGTCCTGAGAACACAAGAATTACTTGTTGAAATTTTCATACCTTGAAGGTTGCTGAGCTGAAATTTAAATCCCAATCTGTGTAAACCCATAGTCTTTGCTTTTTCTACTATACCACGCTTCCATCTAGTGAGGAAGAGTAAGCGAGATCCTTTATTGCCCAAAAGGAAGCCACACAAACAATAGGTCTTATATTTTGGAATCAAAAATTCAATGTACTCTGATCTTTTCCCCTCCGCTTCAACTGTGATAATATTAGTAGCGAATAAGTTAAAGAAAGGAGACAGTGATGGAAGATGGAAAGGGATAGATCAACTTGGGAAAAAAGAAAGGATGGACCAGGATGAAAAATGTTCACAATAGAAGAAAAAATGAAGAGAGGGCCAGAGTGTCTATGAAAGGAAGTTATTTCCCCAAACTGCATATGTTCTAATTCCTCTAAGATTGGGATAATTACCACTCATGAGGTGTCAATGTATTATTTTTTCTTAATAATACAGTCTTTCATTTTTTCACATACCAGAAAATATAGAGATATAATTAAATAGAAGTTGTTTGCTACTCTCCCCTTAAAAGTTGGAGGGAACACTCTATTGGCTCACGGATGAAAACTAACAGAAATTGTACCTACTATATTTAATTTACTAATATTAAATTGTATTGTGGATACATGATTTTCATAATTAATAAATAAAATCCATTTCATCATAAAATGTTGTCATTCCATACCACTTCATTATCTAGGTTTGCTTTCTACCAGCCCATGAACATAGGCCATTTTTCAGTGATTAAGGGCATAAGTTCGTCAGAAAACAGCCCAGAGTTTGAGCACTGGCTCTGTCATGTCCTACCTGTGTGACCTCAGGATGGTTTTCTCTACTTTCTAGGTCTCTGTTTCCTTAATTGTAAAATGGGGTTTAATTTGTGTTTCTGCCTCAAAGAGATACTGTGAAAATCAAAAGGAGATAATATTTCAAAAGTAGTTGATAAGCACTCAATAAATGTTAGTTTTCATTTTCCCATATTTTTATACGTGATGTATCTTCACTTACTTTTATTTTTTTCTCTTTCTCATAAATACCATAGCATAAACTTAAGTCTTCATAAATATAAGTTTAACATTATTGTCGGTGGTGGTGGTCCTGTTGATGTTGTTTGGTATTTTTCCATGAGTCATCCTAAATGGATTACATCCAGGCCAACATCAATTTGTATGATTCCTCTGATGAAAACGGAATATAGCAGATGGACTATTATTATTCATATCCTTTACAAACAATACCTGATAAATGCCATTAGCATTACAAGTTCTTTGGGGCACATAAGTTTATTTAATGTAAACTCGAATAAACCACTAGAGTTTCTAAGTATCTAAAGTATTACTGAGAACTGATCCATATTCCTCATTAATATGGAAAAAGAAAAAAAAGATGAATGACATTGAGACACAAATTATCCCTGCTCTAACTTTGAATAAAAGAAAGCTCAACATTGAAAAATTTCATTATTTTCTTACCACTTAATTTCTTAAAATTTTATATCAAGTTCATATTGATTCCATTTAGTTATCCACAATTAATACTTTTCTTTCTTTCATGTGAGTTTTTTTTTGTTTTTATTGTTAGTGCTGTTGAGTCGCTTCCATCTCCTAGCGCCCCTGTGTACAGCAGAGCAGAACCCTGCCCTGTCTTTTTTGGCGCCATCCTCTCCCCTCCTGGAGCTATATCAGACAATGCTCTGCTGCTATTCATAGGGTTTTTTCAGAAGTGGGTGGCCAGGTCCTTCTTCCCAGTCTGTCTTAGTCTGGAAGCTCCGCTGAAACCTGTCCACCACGGGTGACCTTGATGGTATTTGAAATACCAGTGGTGGCACAGCTTTCAGCATCACAGCTACACACAGCTGCCACAATTTGACAACTGACAGATGGGTGGTGTGGTTCTCTGACCAGGAAACGAACCCGTGCTACAGTGGTGAGAACACCAGATCTTAACCACTAGACCACAAGGCTGGCCTTCATGTAAGTTTAGGTTCTCTATAGGTACAAAGGAAAGATTCTCAAGTTATTCTGACATACATAACTAATTGCTGTATTAACATAAACTGATTTTTGTTTAATTGAGACGGTCTCCATTGGTGTGTTCTTATTATCCCCTTGTAATTAACAGTATTTCAAGGGAACTTTAAGGTGAGAACTCAAATCTTTACAGACACAGCTACAAGGATAGAATTCCACTCAGATTTCAGAGTGGCCAAAGGAGAGCACCACCAGTTAGCACTGTGTTCACCAGTTAGCATTATTTAGGGGTACTAAACAGTGGAAGGATGTAAGCAAATTAAATGAAGGGCAATGACCACATCTTTCGGTTATGAAGGGTTAGTTATAAGAAATGATTTATACAGGGTTGTTTATGAAGAGTTAGTTCTGGAAAGGTAAGATTTAAGAAGCTTAAGTGGAGGCATAAAATTTAGCTATGAAAAGTTAGTTTCTCAGATAAGAGCTGCCATAAAAAAATATAATTATCATTCTAATTCTCCCTTCAGAGCGTAAGATCTCATTACCAGTTTAGCCTAAAAAAGTGAAGTGTGCTCTTTTCCTCGAGTACTTAAATAAGCTGATATTACGCGCAACAGTCAACGAGTCCCCATTCTTCTCGAGTCTTTGTCTCCAGTGAAATCAGCAGGGGGTGCCATGTACTCATTATTGTTTGTGGTAACTTTATAACTAGCAATTAATTTCAAGTTTCATAGTAAAAGAAAATTAAATTGCAAATAACATTATATTTAGAATCTTGTCACATTTAACTATCGAAAAATTTCATTGTTAATTAAATTTTGAGTAGAATTATTATAACAACATAAATTGCACATTATTAGCTATTGGAAGTTATGCACCCCATGTTTTAATTCAGGCATTTTCATTTTTGCATATTCTTGAGTGATACTAAAAGTTTTTTAGAACAAAATAAATAATAAGATCCATAGGTCTATATTCATCTTTTTTTAAATTTTCCATAGAGTTGTTTGCTAACAAATGTATTTTTTTAAGTAAATGAATGACAGTTAAATTAATAGAGTCCATTTTAATCTGGAGAAATGGTTAAAAATAATTTAGGAAATATTCTACAAATTACCTGTGATTAAGCCAAGAACAAAATCTAGGCCTTTGGATTCATAGCTTTGTAATCAGAGGCCCCCATCTAATTTGTCTCACATGTCACACTACGTTTAAATCACTTGTACTATTCAGGAGAGAGAGAGAGAGGGAGAGAGAGAGAGAGCGCCTGAGTTTTAATTCAGCTTTATTACTGCATCAGCTATTTCCTCAACGTTCTTCCTTAGTTATGTCCACGTCTTTTAAGTCGTTTTTATCCCTTGTGTGTAATTTCTGATCATTGAATGCATGCATGAGACAATAAGTTAATAGTTGATATAGAAATTGCATTTAATTTTTTGTTTAAAAGAAATCGGCAGATATTTAATGAAAACCTTATATATGTTAAGTGATAAAATTAGGGCTTGTCTTAGTAAGGAGTAGTTTTGCACCATTTACCTTTTAAAGAATAGTGAGGGCATTCCAACCCATAGATGTAAGGCTGTAGTCACTACTGCTCTAAAGAGGAGCTATTTAGCCAGTGGGTTCACCATGAGTCATTGGTGTCAGGCCATTGCTGTTTAACATGGTAGCTTACGTTCCAACAGCTTTGTGGTGAAGGCTATTCTCAGAATGCAGCCTTGAAATAGGTTTGTGGGTTGATGAGTGGGAGGAAGGTTCACACTGTTATTACAATGCACTCTGAATCTGTGCTCCAAGGACGTGAGGTTGTTCTAAACCTGTGGTGGAAAAACCTGTGTGTTTTCCACAACAGATGGGGAGTGGGAGGGGAAAATGGTTTCTTTCCTTGTGTGCTCCCTGTAACTAATATTGCTTGCATATGGCGTAACAAACAAAAGTGCTTAGGAGTGGAGTGGCATCATACAGCCCACACGAATAACTGAGGGTGAGGGTGGGTGCCAACTCTGTGTTCTATGCTGCTATTTGAGTTGAGTGACAAAGCGTAGTCTCCACCAACTCCAGGCCAATAAGCTTTGTGGCAACCCCTCAAAAGTAAGAACAGTATCCAAACACCAGAAAGTAGGGAATCTATTTTAAAGAAGTTACTAGCAGTCTTCATATATCTTGGTATTAGTAGTAATATTTGGGATGCAAGCTCTCCGCTGCCTAGTTCACTGCACTCTGTAATGAGAGCTTCTCCTTCTTAGAGCAATAACTCAGGATTCAAATAAACAACTCAGGATTTTGACGTTTGTGGAAAATAGTACTGAAAAATCATTACAAGAAAATGAATATTAAATGCCTATAAGTGAAATATGATCAACTTAGAAGATGAATAATTGCGTTTGTAAAAGCAAATTACAAAGAAGGAAAAAACTAGCCGGTTAAAACAGAGATAAATCACTTTCAAGTTGCGGCACTCAGCTTTGGGACTTGGCCTTTTCAAAAATTAGAGTCCCCTGAAAAGAATTTCTTGCCAAGAGTGCGTTAGCATGTTAAAGGAGAGAGTGTTTTGGATTACTCTACATATCTCTACAATAAATAGGATACTTTCAAAACGCTGTTTTGAGCTATTCAAGTGAGCTGGTGATCAGATGTGGCAGACTTCACGATAATGATGGTCTGGCCTAGGAATAGAGGCAAGGTTCAGCATTTTAGATGGACAAATGTGATGAATTCAAACTAGAACCTGTAATCTTTGATTTAAACTAGCCACTTAGCTGGTAAAGGTAATGATTTGCCATGCGGCTTATCCATTTACTGCTAATCAACAGGATTCACATGTTTGAAATCCCTAGCATTCAGAAACCTGTGCGAGGATTCACGCACGTGTTCTGCTTTATGCTACTGATTTGCAAAACAGTGAGGCTGGTAACGATGTGAAAGATTTAACTGGCTCTCCTTGTGTCTCCTCTGTCTGAACTGACTGTTATTTGTAAAGAGGACTCTTCGGAAGCCTGTGGTTCCCACAGGATGCTGAGCAGCCAGACACTGGGTTGAGGATGACATCCTGTGTCAGGGATCAGAAATCAGCCAGTTAATAGCTTTGCACTTAGAATTGTCTAATATTTTTTTCTCATTAAAGACCAATTTTCTAACATATAAAGTCATTTTCACATCCTTGACATATTGGAGACTGGAAGATTCTTTGAAAATAGCTCGAGTTTAAATGATTTCTCTCTAAAGCACAATCACTTGCTAAATATTTTATTCATCAAATCATTTTATAATTTGGATTTACGTAATCCAGACCCGAGAAACACAAAACAATTCTTGCCAGCCTTTGTATTAGAGACTCAGATTTTGCTCTGTTATTTTACAAATGGTACGTTGTAACAAGATTTTGCTTTAGTGAAATAAGGGTGAACCAATTTTCTCCCATTGTCAAAGGGCTAAATTTGTGCTGTTTCCACTGAACACAAGCTATTTTAATTATTCTAAGAAAGAGCCAATGTAGTAATTTTTTTCATTTTTTTTCTAGTTACGTATAAGAACATTTAAACATCTCAAGTATTAAGACATGAAAAACTATTATAAGTAGATATGTTCCTGTAAGTTTTGAAAATTTAAATTATTTCATTTAGGTAAAGAATAGTAAATAAATTTCAGGCAAAGTAAAAAAAAAACTCAGGGGAAGGATTTAAAATCGGCAAAGACACAGTTTAGAAAATGTTACTTTAATTGTGCCCCTACAAACACACACACACACAAACACACAGAAACATGCTCTTCCTTTCAAAAAGATTTAGCCAAAAGTTGTTCAGTGATTATATACTTTGAAAAAAGAAGGAGCAGGAGAGGGGGAAGAGGGGGAAGGAGGAAGGAAAAAAAAGAAAAAGAAAAGAAAAAAGATGGAAATAATGACATCTTTCTTATTCCAGAATTCAAAGTAGCATCTTCCACTTTCTAGGCATTCTCTTTGAAAAAATCATGGCTAAAATATTCCAATCGTTAGTGCTTTATCAAAATCCAGCACCATTAACAAAAAAAGGAAATTACATCTGCCATTTTCTTCCTTTTTCTATTCCTCATTTCTTCTTCCTCCTCCTCCTACACAGCTTCTGTGCTCGTGTTTCAGTTTCATAGTCTGTCCATTGTGCATTAAGAACATTTTGTTGGCAGGTCTCCTTACCTACAGGGCACATGATACGTTGGCCTCTGTGACACTGAGTCAGACCCTGCTCGAATTCCTACAATTGCTAGTAAATACCATCACTCCTGAGGCAAGGGAGAGTGCAAAACCAGAAACAACAGCAGGTGCTGCATCTGTTGGAAGGGAGCGAGTTAAGAAGTGTCGATGACTCAGTGACAGTTCTATTGATCTGTTTTGGATTTTTTTTTTGGAGGATATGATGCAAAATGAATGCCTCAGCGCTAGGGGCCTCATGGTGATGAGATTTACACATTGCTATTATTTTTAGCTTGTTTTGTGAAATGTGATGCTACAATTATTAATAATGTTACAGAATTCATTTATAGTCTGTTAGCTGAGAGCCCAAGAGCTGCCATCTGATTAAATGTGGAAGCCAGGCCTTGCAATTATTTTCCAATTTAGTGTGTAGTTAGTTTCTCAAATGATTTGAGCAAAGTTTTTTGTTTTTTTCAAACACACTCACATTCATTCGAACAAAGCACTTTCTGTTCTCTAAAGCTGTTACTTGGCACATTTTAGCCAGGTAAATACCTTTGATTATGCCAAGTAAATGCCTAAAAAGAGTAACAATATTTTTTACCTTGAGGTGATCAGAGTATCACACTGTGTTGACTGTCAATTAAAAATAATAAATGTACAAGTTCACAGTCGTCTGCTTTGATCTGAAATGTCCCTATCTATTGTGTAATTAATAGGAAATTCAGTAGACAAATTTCTTTTCCCTTCTCTCAGGGATTTTTTTCTTTGCTTACTTGGCTGCTTGCTTGCCTTAAAGGAAATACCTGGACATAGCCCCCCAAAAAGCCCAAACAGTAATTTTCCCAACAATACCTCACCTTGCCCAAGAAGGCAATTTTTAGCCAAAAAGCAAAGCCAACACACTCATTTCATCAATAAGAAAAACTCCCTTTTAAGGAATCAGATATATTAAAAAGTAAGCTATTCTAAAAATTTTGATAAAGTGCATAACCTCTTTCACTGACTTCTATCATATTTTATGAGCCTTATTCCTGACTCTTCTCTGATTCTCACTATTGGCCTGATCAATTGAGTAGGTGACCAACTGGAAAATCACTGATGTATGCTTCCCCAAGATTACTGCTTTGTATTTCCCATAGTATTAGCAAAAGTTTTTCTATTAATTAGGAGCAATAAAGACATCTGGAAAGAGAAAAGACTGTATATTCTTGGAAATACCCCATTTTATGTATGTCTCCCAGAAGGATATTTAAAAGTTGTTTCAAAATTCCATTATGGCGCATTTCTATTCACACTGTCAACAAATATTTATTAAACAATTGCTAGATACATGGCACGGCATCGCACTACCAGTGATAAAAAGATTCCTATTTATTCACTGTTAAACACTGTTCAGTGCAGTGAGGGAACCATCATATCAACAGAGCGCCTATAGGAAGAATGCACATGTCTAGAGCCCTTCACCTGAGTTAGGCGCTGTTCTGGGTACACTGTGTAAGTTTCTATACAACAATCCTGTGAATTAATACCTTTGCCCCCTTTTTAAAGATGAAGAGCCTGAGGTTTAGAAAGCATAATTCAGTTCCATCAAACTAAAGCTAATAAGGGATGAGGTTGAGATTCAAACCCGTGTGTTACTGATGCAGACATCAGGATTCTCCCGTGGTCAAAACGCTCTGGAACTTTTGAGAAAGAAGAAATCATTTCTGATCTGAAAGATCAAGGATGGCTTTAACAGCACCTTGATAGATAAATCATAGTGGATAGGTAATCATAGTGGAGGCAAATGAACAGCATTGCCAAAACAAGAAAGAAATTTGTTTCTAGGAACAAGTGCGTCTTAACTGGAGTCAATAGACGAATTTAGATAGATAGATAGATAGATAGATAGATAGATAGATAGATAGATAGATAATAGATAGATGAGAGAGAACCTTAGAAATGCAGATTCAATTCAAAGCAAGTAAATCATTGAACACCATAAAAAGTCCATAAAAAGTCATATAGCACTATTATGAAAAAATTCAGAAAAGAAAAACCAAACCAAGAAATGTATATATTTTTAATATATGGATAATATAATAAATCCTTTCTATAACTTGTTTTTTTCTCAATATATATAGTGTAAGCACTTTTTCCACATCAATAAATTATTTATATATTTTATGGATGAATTTATTTAGCCTGTAGCCTCTTGGTAGCTTTTCGGTTTGTTCCTTTTTCTGTCTCTTTCTTTTATCATTAAAAACAGTAGTATTAAAAAACAATACTAAAATGAATATCTCTAACCATGTACTCTAGTATATGCCCCATTATTTTCTTAAGACAAATTTTTTTAATTTGGATTGCCAGGCAAATACTAATCACTCAAATAAAGGGGTTTGGTATTTTTTTATCAAATTATTTGATAGAAAGTTTCTACTAATTTATATTCTTACTCTGCCAAATTAATCTTCCCTAAATATCACTTTCAATATGTCACTTACTTAATTTTTAAAAAATGCTCCCCTATTTTCTTAACCTCAGTTGCTGAAGATGCCTTCCTTACCCTCACCTCTACATATCGAGTGTTAATCATCCTCCTTTTTGAGTCTGTTTTCCAGATTTCCTTCTTCAAGTCCCAGATCTGATTTTTCATGAAATCCAGACAACAGCAACATTTCCTGAACTATTCTTCCATTTATGTATTTATTCACTCATTCTTCATTTATTCAACAAAATATTTCAGGACCTAGCATGTGTTGGAATTACATATACTCTTTGGATATAACATTTAAACTTCTCTTTGATCATTTTTATTGAAAATATTACTTAAAAGTTATCCAAAGGAATTTTTAAAGACTTGAAGTTCCAATGTCTTTCATGACGTTTGTTTTTTTTTTATTTCACCTCTTACACTTTACCTATGTGTATATTTGATGACAATGTTGAACTCACATTACAAAGTTTGTTCATGTGTGTGGGATTTTTTTATTTAATATTTTTATTTGACACTTGATTATGACTTCATATTGTAATTTATCTTTTACTACATCTTAGATCTTTTCTTTCCAGTTTTAAACTCTTGATGTTAAATAGAATGAAATAGATGTGAATGAAATGTGACAAGACAGAATGAAATGAATAGATGTGTTAAGTCTCTCTCTTTCAAACCTAAACATATATTGGGACATATGGATAAGAGTTATACTATAAATGACCTAATAATCTTGGGGATAACATGAATCCAAATTTGAAGAATAAAACACTGTATATTTTCAGAGACAGAATGATCTAGGATTAAGTAAGAAATAACATGTATTTCTCTTGGGTGTTTTGCCTGACTTGTATGCTAAGAAAGAGTGATTCAGTTATTGCGTATTTTAGAAAATAATATTTGCATTCTAAATAGCTGACTCTAGGTTTTGCATTTCTGAGGGCAATGTGGAAGCATTGTCCCCTGATCAAGGATCATACCTGCTAGAGATGGGAAGAGGAATTAAAATACTATGAACCTAGCCCAGAGTGTTAGAGAAGGTAAGAGTCTCAAAGTAACATTGTAAAGACATTCAATTGGTGAAAACTATTCCAGAAGGCTTCTGTTTAATGATTTCCTGGGACCACACATCTTCGCACAATGTCAGTCAAGGAGGTGTTTTCACGTCTTTGAGGGAGAAACCAACTAAATCTCTCTGTAAATTCCCACAACACTGCTGGTCCAGTTTAGAACCATGATCTTCCTGGCCTCTTCCACTACCGGCCCCTACTCTAGTCTAAAGAGGTCTTTCGCAGGGGGCATTGCTCCTGACCCAAAGGCTCTTTAAAATTTACATTACTTCTTCGAAGCTGCGTCAGGGTTTAGATTCAGCCTGGAAGTGAAACAATCCCTACAGAACATCAATAAACAGAGAACATTCATATGGCAGCCCTGTATTCACACGACAACCTGTAGAGGTCCATCCTGGTGTCTCTAAGAACACCATCTGATGAGGAGGTACAGTCCATGGTTAACAGTGCACAGCCACCTCCTCACTTATGTCAGTAATTCCTGATAAGTGTCCAATTGTCATCTTGAAATAGGGGACATTTGGAGCAGTACAGGCTCCTATAGTAAATGATTAATGTGTATTTTTCTGCTCCTGACAGATTCCAAAAGAAGAGCAGATTGCTACCCATAGAACTAAGCAGCGTCAACGTGGAATTACTGGAAGAATCTGAAAGTCTTTGCAGAAATGCTGTGCTTACTCCAATGTTTCTCAAAAAACAGCTATTTTAAAGGGACCAAGGTCAATATAAATGAAATAAATGGAGGCTAAGATAAAATATGTCAGAAAATTTGCCAAAAGGTTATTTTAAGGTGGCATGTTAAAAACAATAATGGGCCATTAGGCTGTCTTGTTAAAGGCATTAAAGTCACAGGCACAAGGTATGAGTCACATGGGCAAGATTTTCCATGTTATATATAAAAACTTCAATATTGAATTTCTGGTAAAAGTAAAATGTTATGTTTCTGTGTACGTTATTATAAATATTTAAGTTAAATGTAGGCAGAGGAGTAAGCAAAGTATTAATGTCTCTAGAAATGTGCTGTCAAAATGCTATACATTATAATTAATATTACAATCCAGACATTTATTTAATTTTTCTTTATAATTAAGTATGCTTTTAAAAAAATCTTTTGGTTGATCATTTTACACGCAGGCATACTGCTTTTTACAAGCAAGCATCTCCTTGTCAAAGGCATTAGTAATTAATTTACTTTTAAAATAAAATTTTGAGCCTCCAATGACTACGATAAAGTACTAGATAATTTAATGATATGTAAGAAATGATTACCTCGCTTTCTAATAGAGAATAAGAGACAAGTTCTTGATGTGTGAGGCACACACCCCATGAGATGACTTTGTTTCTTTTGTGCTGAATTTCCAGGACCCACAAAAGCTAATACATGGGAGATGCTCAAGAAGTACTAGTTAAAAGTAGGAATTATTAATAAATTCTTATCATTTTGAAAATTACATGAATACTAAATCCTTACAGCCCTTTTCTGACTGTTATCCATGATTTGGGAACCTATACCTTAACTTAAGTCATTTATCTTATTTAATTTTGCAATAATTAACATTGAAGAAATCCTGTTTTTATTATAATCTTGTTACCAGTTGTTGATAATAAAGAAAAAATACTTTTAAGGGACATGGAACTCTTTGTGGTGAATTTGTTTGGCTAGAAAACTTGCTTTTGCTTTTTTGAATTTATTTATGAATTTATTTGCTTTTTGTTTGTTTACTTATTTTTAGTTTTAGACTGCTAGCGGCTGTGCTGCTAGCTACAGATCTAAAGGCCAGCTATAGATATAGATATAAATAACATTGTACCATTTAGGTACAATGTTTCATGACACTTAGTTAAACCACCTGCTTCCTCCTAATGGAAACTCAGGATCTTTAAACTGTTTTGGCTGTTTTAATTAGATATCTTAGATATACCATTGGGGAATTTTTTTTGCTTATAATATTTATGCTGGCACACATTGCCTATTTAATTACTTTCTGAATGTCTTGCATTGTCATATTTTTTAACCTTTAAAATTAATTGAAAAAAAATTTTATTTTCCATCGGGCAGTGCTCAGAAATTTAGAAAGGAGCTGATTTCCCAGCCGTGTGCTAGGACACTGCGAGTCCCCGCGGGCATGCTCTACCATGTGTACTTTGGAGCTCCGTCACACAAATTCACGTCTTGAACGGGGTGAGAGCAGGGGGCGTTTGGAGATCATAGGAAAGAAACCGAGTATGGCAGAAGACTCCAGATGCTAGAGCTTACAGATGCTTTGATTACAGGAAACTCATATAAATGATGACGGTACGCAGAATAGATGTGGAAGGGAGAAAAAGATAACCGGATCACAAGATATGCATCTGTCCTCAGAAAATCACGGGTGAGGTTACTGAAAACAATTGTTGGGAATTTTGTGATTTAATCCCATTGACTGGATCACTGAACAGGACATTTTTTACCTCCAGTATTCATATTTTGGCTGACCTAGGAAATCTCATGGTTTTGCTTTGTGACACATGCTTTTAGGAAGACCTGTTATTTCTGCTGCTCTGCACTGCCTTGTCTGTACTGAACTGCTGGGCTTCGGCGGAACTGCGAGTTGCAGCGCAGCGAGCAAATGCAGGGGAACAGTGCGATGTTATATAGCTGGAGCAGGCGCGGTGACAGTCCGTGCCGGCGTTGGTGGCTGGAAGGGAGAGGGACTGCCACCCAGTGTTTTCACTGCGCCTATTTCAGGCAGCTTCTAATTTGACAACGAAAAGGGGGAGGGGGACCAGAAAAAAGAAAGATTCCCTTTCCTTGAGGGAGAAAAAATAATTCAAAAGTATCTGAGAAAACTTAGGTATGGTAATTCCCTATTCCAAACATACATAAGTCACAGGCAACCTTATTCTTTGGTTTCTCGGCACATTTTTTAGTTTAGCACGATAGGGAGAAGAAAATTGGAGGTTAGTGAATCCAGTGGGGCAAGAGGTGAAGAGGACTAAATTTCAGTCAAGACAACAAGGAAAGTACAAAGAATACTGTTTCTCTTTCATGTGCTTTGATCGTCTTCCTGTTTTACCCTTAATGAATACTTTCTCAAAACTAAAAATAAAACACTGCATTCTATTAAGTTGTGTTCTTCCTCCTAGGGAATTCTAAATGGGGAAATGCGTGTTTCTGATCTATGAATATGACTATATATTTTCATATGTATCATGCACACACATATACATGCATATGTATATTTTTCTTTTGCAGGGAATCAGGCAGTGGACAAGAGAAAGAGGAAAAAGGAGTCCATGCTAGAGACCCAAAAGCAAATGTTAGTTTTTTTAAATTGCTTTTACAATTCTAGTGACTGGAGATGACCAAACTCAGTTTGGGATATCGGAGGGTTTGCAGAGGTGGCATAAAATCACACATGTGCCATAAGAAGCAGGGGAGAGGAAGGCAGATAGATGTTCACAATCCTCCACCTAGTGTGACAGCGAAAGCCTCTGCCCCAACCCCACATGGGTAATGATCTGAGAAAGACACTTACTGAGTAGGAGAAAAACAGTTATTTAATGTCAACAATTAAGGTGTACCAGGTGTGCATGCTCAGGGGGAAACGTGGTTTTTCATTCTAGATATGTGCCCACAAGGTCTCATATTGTTCTGATTGGAGAATAATGAAATAAGAGATGTTATCCCAGATGCTTTGATGCTTTGATTTTAGTAGCTTGCTCGTGCCTTACACAAAGGCCACACATGTATGCCCTCGTAGTGTGTGAACTCACGTTACTCAGAGCTGTACTAACGTTCCTTGATGCTACTTACAGCTTGCTTACTTGCAGATGGAACCCTTGCCATGGTGGAAAGACACTCATATATACATGGTCAGCAACTGTACTCATTACAAACAAGCTCTCTCCAACTAAATGATTTAAATAATCATATTAATAAATACATGATACTCGTACGTACAAGTCACCTTTTCTCCCCCACTGATGGCTTTGATTACTTTGACAGACTAAGATACGCTAATGATACAAATTAGGAACAAGAAGAATTAAAAGGGTGTTTAACTCTGATGCCAGGCTGTCAATTTCCTATAGTGCTACCAACTTACAGATAGATGATTAAAATTGTTTCATTTAGGAATTTTGAATATTTTAAAAATTGAATGAGTTTCTGGGGGAGGAAAAAAGAAAGAAAAATCTGTGCCTAGCTAATTAGACGTCCTATTTTAACAATAGAACAGGATTATTCTTTGAGCATCGAGATCATCTTGCATTACTATAAGAGGCTACATTTTGCTGTTACAAAACGTATTTGCAAATTTTGCCCAGTGTGTTTGTCTAATTCCTTATATTTGATATTATTCATACATTTTCTTTAATTGCAAGTTACAGAGAACGGATCATTCATTCCTTATTTTGTTTCTAAAGCAATTATTTCCAAAATATGATGCCAGATACTGTGAGTAAGTCTCATATACGTGAAATATGGTTCCTTTCTGTGAGGGGCTGAGAATCGAGCAGGAAAAAATGGCACATGCACACAAACAACCATATATTTTGTAGAATCTTGTGAGTGACATAATAGTACAAAGTACTTTGATTGCATAGAGGTAATATGGAGCCTGGATTTTTCAGTCAGACAGTATAGTTTTAAGCCCTGATCTGGCCACTATATAACTATATCTTCCTTGAGAAATTTTCTTAATTTATTTAGGTCTCCATTGTATTATCTGTATGGTGAGGAAAATAATAATACCTATCTGTCAGATGTGTGTGAATATTAATTGAGCTAATACAGGTGAAATATTTAGAACAGAAACTGGTGCATAGTGTTTTCACGATACCCAATACATACCCTGAAGTTCAACTTATCTCTGTGGATTTATCAATTTCCTTCTTTATCCTCTCCACTAGATTATAAACCATTTGAGGTCAGAGACTATATTTTATTCACTGTTATATCTCCGCTGATTCAATAGAAGTTGAATAAATGTTTATTAGATGAATAAGTAAATAAAGGGATGGATGGATGTTTGATAATCAGTTGGTTGAATAATATTTAGTTTTTTAGAGACTCTAGCAAGATCTGCCTCCTCATCAATGGGATAGTCATGGTCATTGTCTGAGGATACAATACTAGAAAGCACGTGATAGGGGCATAGAAGAAAGCAGAACCCCTATCTAGACTGTCAAAGAAGCTGAACCAGTTCTGGAGGTCAATGAGGTGACTCGTCACACTCATATTCTAATGGATTATAATAAATGTTCCGAAAATAAAAACACTGGAAAAAAATCAATAATAGCAATCCCCAATTTCTAAAAGCATTCAGATGTTGCCTAAGTAAATTATATTCTTCAGTGGGTATAGCTGAATGAGGGTGAAGTAATGGAAAGAGCCCCACGCAGGAAGTCAGAGCCTTCACACTCAGTCCCATCTCATAGTTCCGTGAACTGGGACAATTCACTTTACCTTCTGAGCTTCACTTCCATCATTTGAAGATAGGAAATGGAGGACTAAGTGATTCTCAGCTTCTTCTAAGTGTAGAATTCTGAGCCATTTCGTTTAGTTTTCTTATTTATCTGAGTTTTAGATAAATGTGTTTGCTCATGTTCTTTTCACACAGTTAAAGGATTGTTAAAGTTGGTGGGGAGGACTCAAAGACAGAAAGCTGATGACATTTGCAGCCCAAATGCAATTTTTGTTTTTGTGTGATTTTTTTAATTAACCGTAAGGCTAGTTCAACAAGCAATTAAAAGAATAATTTAGGGGGGCCAGCCTCATGGCGTATGGGTTAAGCGCATGCGCTCTGCTGTTGGCGGCCCGGGTTCGGATCCCAGGCGCACACGGATGCACTGCTTGTCAGGCCATGCTGTGGCGGCATCCCATATAAAGTGGAGGAATATGGGCACAGATGTTATCCCAGGGCCAGTCTTCCTCAGCAAAAAGAGGAGGATTGGCATGGATGTTAGCTCAGGACTGATCTTCCTCACAAAAAAATGAAAAATAAAAAAATAATTTAGACATTTTGAACCACCATACTTTCCTGAAAAATATAATAGTACTGGAACTAAAATTTTGTTCTTTAGCAGGGACATGTTGAAGATCTGTATTTTTCTTTTTTGGTGAGGAAGATTGTCCCTGAGCTAACATCTGTGCCAATCTTCCTCTATTTCTTTGTATATGAGACACTGCCACAACATGGCGTGATGAGTGGTGTGTAGGGCCCCACCCGAGATCCCAACTCAAGAACCCCAGGCCTCCAAAGTGGAGCGTGGGAACTTAAACCACTATGCCACCAGGCCGGCTCCTAGCAGATCGGTATTTTTTACAAAAAGAATTGCACTCTAATTCAATCAATTATTTATTAAGCTTTCAAACAACATGAAACAATGGATACCTGTATTCATTTCAGTTTATAGTTTACTGGGCTCATTTACATATATGATCTCATTGTTTCTCACAACTATATGGAAAGATCAATGTGTTCAATATCTTCATTGAGCCTCCAGATCTACTCTCCACCCTTCTCCATTTATTGTTCTGCCCCAGTAGACTGACATCTATGAACCACATGAATAGACTGCTCTGTTCTGGCAAACTGGCAGAAGAAGGGAAAGAGAGTGAAGTCAGATTCCTTATTTCTGTGATTTCCCTTCTGAGGTGACCTCCAGCTGGCTGGGGTCTTTTCTACAGGCTTTCTCTGCTTCCAGGTTCCTCAAGCCTAGGGATGGAGAAAACTCCCAGGTTCCTACTCTATTTCTTGCAGTTCCCCTACAGTCTATTCACACTTTTGTGATTACTATGTTTTTAAATAAACTCTGATCAAGTTATCCAAATTTGAGTGCGTCATTTTCCATGTTTTGTAAACTAAGAAGCTAAATTTCAGCCTTGCCTAAAGCTATTTTTCAAAAGTGTCCACAGAACATAGGACTAGACCATGGCAACACACAATCTCTGTACATGCTTCTGGGCTTCCTGTCTTACCAGTTAGATATATTTTTTTTAATACTCACTATGTGTATTCTGAGAAATACATTGAACATTCTGAGATATACAAAGAGATGAAAAAAAAGTATCTGTTCTCATATATCTTCCAATCTAGTACAACAATATACACATGCAACAGCCATATTGATATTAGAAAAGAACCCAAAGTACCAGGTTTGAAGTGTAAAGACCGACCTGAGTTGAAATCCGGGGTCTGTCACTTATTAGATGATTGACCTTGAATAAACGACTTAATGCTCTGAAATTTAGATTTTTCTCCATTTTAAAATAAAATTACTTGCCCTGACTGTGTCATATAAGATGGATGTTTAAAAAGCATTCTTAAATACTCTGTGTGTGTGTGTGTGTGTGTGTGTGTGTGTGTATACACATTAATTAACTATATTGTAAGTTTTTAAGGTTGGAAAATGCCATCACCACGAAAATATGTAATTATTAAAAACTTTTAGAAAAACAAGTCTAATATACATTTAACAACAACTAATACTGTCAGAGTCTATAGGAAAAAACAGCTACAAATGTCAGGTACAAGCATTAAGGTGGATGAAGAGTTATTAAAAATAGGTTTGTAAAGTAGAGGTGAATCTAAAATCAGTCTTACAGAGTGGGAATAAAATTTCATTAAATCTTCAGAATCAAATGTATTTTAGAGAATTCCTAAATTCTACCTTTCCGGAAACTAAAAATTTTGGTAATTTATTTCAGCTACTTGGGTCTGCTAAGTTAGAATTAAAAATATTCTGTTTGGATGTCAAGGCATCCTTTAAGTTCTTTGCATTGCTACTGACAAAGCCCTCATTAGATAGGATTTTAAATGACTTCTGATGAGGACAATCTCTAGGGAGTAACTGATTTAGGACAAATAAACCTATATATTCTTCTCAGGCTAAGGGTAATGATAAAGTGAAAGAGGAGGGTAACAATAATAATAATATTTAATATTCAGTGAGTGCTTACTCTCAGCAGATAGCATGATAACTGACTTCTGCATGTTACCTTATTTAATCAGCTCAACAAGCCACAATAAGAGAGTGAGATCTATAAATTACCACAATTTTTAAAATGAGGAGACAGAGGCACAGAAAATCATATTTCAGTTATATAATTAATAAAGTTCATCACAGATTTCAAATCCAGCATTTTCTCTCAAGGATTATAGTAGGCATTGTAGTCATTTTATTTTTCCTATGGTAAATTTTCTCTTTCCTGCCTTAGATAGCAACCAACTCCAGGATTGCCCTAAGCCAACCATTAAATGTCATTTTTCTGGCCAAAGGGATGTAATCCTTTATTCAACAATGTTTAAATGTTAATTAAGCATCTACTAAAAGCCAGGCTCTGTTCAAGGCACTGAGGATATGGTAGTGAATGAAGCAGAAAAAATCCCTGCCCTTAGGGAGTTCATAATAATAAGACTGACCTGTCAACCAAAAAGTATGAGTAAAATAATAATGCAGTGGTTGTGATCGTGAACTTTGAAATTAGAAGATGTGAATTCAAATTATCCTCCATTGGTTTCTACCAACGATCTTGGAAAAGTTACTTAATCTCTCTGAAATCCAGTTTCTTCATCTGCTAAATAAAGATAATATCTAATTCTAAACAGGGTTGTTGTATGATATGAAATAATATTTATAAAGAGCTTAGCATAGGACTTAGAATAAGTGCTTGATAGGGTAGCTATTTTTAAGTGCATCACAGATGCATGTACAAAGATACTGAAATAGGAGTGATTACATATACACACACCTCCAATTTCCCCCTCCTGGATCATCACACTTCTTTTCTGTATTTCAAGTATCTCTTAAGAGCACGATTTCCTCCAGGAAGACTTTTAATACTAATTAATTCAATTCCCACAAAAATTCCATCACCAAGCTCATCAACATACTAATCCTTAACTCATGAGCCTTAAAATTCCCTTAAATTAATTTTGTTTTGTGTTTGGTATTTGGTGATTGTCAATCATGCTCTTTAAATTGGCTCAAGAAAGAACATCTGACTCGATTAGGACAATGAAGTTTTCTGGCGGATTCTGAGAAAGAAGCTAACTTTGTGTCTAATTCTTGACAGAGGGTTGTGTGAATGTAAAGTGTAGCTCTATGGTAGTCATTTAGCTACAATAAGAGAAGCCAGTCTGAAGATGTGGCTGACCCTGGACAAGGCGTGCAGAATGACAACACCCTGAGCAGCTAAAGCAAGTCAACCCTGATTTCCACCCAACCCCTGGATCTACCAGTTATAAAAGCCAAAAACAAATAAGCAAAACGCATCCCTTATCTTGTATCATTCAACCCAGTTTGAGTTGCTTTTCTTTTAGCTGAAACATAAAGAGCCCTAACACACACAAAGACGGCTCCACTACTATAGGGCAGAGAAATCAAGGGATGGATATATTTTTATGCATTTTATTCAGCCAGGTGGCACAATAAAAGACCACGTTGAAGCCAGTATGTATACTCCAACCCGCATCCTGAGCCAGCCCCAAGCTCGTGGCATTAACATTGTGCAAACCTGTAACAGTTCATGAAATGATAATGCTGAATCTTTGAGTATGAGGCCACTGTTGTCTCTAAACACTGCTTAATAATATTTAGAGAATCAAATCCTGCAATTTAAAGTCTCAATCTTGGGCCAGCACCGTGGCTTAGCGGTTAAGTGCACACGTTCCACTGCTGGTGGCCTGGGTTCGGATCCCGGGCGCGCACCGACGCACCGCTTCTCTGGCCATGCTGAGGCCGCGTCCCACATACACCAACTAGAAGGATGTGCAGCTATGACATACAACTATCTACTGGGGCTTTGGGGGGAAAAAATAAATAAATAAATAAAATTATAAAAAAAAAAGTCTCAGTCTTGAAATTCTTTGCCTTTTGCAAATGAAAATTGCAATGAGGAAATAGCAAAACAGCTTCCACCAAAGAAACGGTTTGAAACAATTTCAGAAAGTTCTTAGCCGAGTCTGATTTATCTACAACTTTTTATTTTTGGTATTAGATTCTTTGTTCCTCCTTTCTTCAACAGGAACATATTAATAACGTTATGGAACTGACATTATCTTCCTTATCTCCAAGGAACCTGTTGAGTTTGTGTGTGGCTTTCTTTTGGCTGCAGTTTCCCGAACACCTGAAATGGAATTCTGGTGCGGGTTGACTCATGTAATTGTAAAAGTTCTTGTATGAATTTTTTTTGGTTAGACATGTCAGGGAAGAAATATGCAACAAATAATAAAATGGATGCAAACACTCATCAATCAAGAGCTGCCTGCCACTTCAGTGCTACTAGAAGGGTCCTCAGAGTGACAGCACAAATGCATGTTGGCAGGCCAATCAAAGCTTTAGAAATAAAACAAAATGTCTCATACCAGCCCCTCAACTCTCTAAGGCTGTGACAGACTGGTTGCAATTTCATTTTTTACATTAGTTTTGAATTTCGTTATTAAATCATTTTCATTCTGACCCTTTGGCTGTCACATACATGCCAATATTATTGATGGCTAAAAAAAAGTAGTATATCTCTGATCTTTGGAGAACAGTGTTCTTTAGACATATTCATGATTTATTTTAGAGCTCAATGATCATATCGGCATTCTTACTCTTTCAGACAGGAAGTTATGTAATCACAACATTAAAAAGTACTTTAAAACCAAAGAGAGAAAAGAAAAAAAAACAATTTTTTTTACTGATTTCACCACTATCCTTATACCTATAATCTGTAGTTCTTTTTAAAAGTTATACAAATATAAAGAGGTATAACTTCTTTATATTTGTATATATACAAATATATAAAATTAATCTTGGCAAGATTAATGTCTGTGCTGCTCTTATTTTGCTTTAGTTTTGGCTTAAGAAGCCCAAATGTTCATGCTGAATTTATTTACAATGGGGTTACTTTCTTTTATTGGTTCAGTCATAGATTGCCATTTTAATAACAAAGGCCTCAGCACGATTTGTGAAGTTTTAGATCTGCTGCTGGTCTCGTTTAGGACATATGAAGCATGGCAGTGAAAGGAAGGGATCTTGTTAATGCATAAGGATGAATAGAAATTTCCATTTCGATTTTCATTTCAAGCTGAGAAAGCAGATGTATTTTAAGAGACAGAGCCACTGAACTCAATTCTTCTTTGCACCCAGCATTTCTCTCTTGAGGCAAATATCCTTTTCCTTTTTTCCTAAATAATTCACAAATTGCTTCTGCACAGAGGCCAAAGAGGGTCAGAACAAAATTCAATTACCTCCTATCACCATATTCTCCTCTTACAAGGAAATGCAGTGGTATGAGGTTTGCTATCCTAATCATATACGAAGGTTAAATGTCAAACAGATGATTATAAAATTTGGGGGTCAGAGGGAGACCATCTAATATTCTGTATGTTTTATTTTATTAAAAAAGGTATGCTCATTCTTACCTTTTATTTATCTATCAAGATAATTCTTCATTAAATCCTTCCAAAACTGCACTTTTCCAAAGTTTGCCTAATTATCTATGCCTACACGCAGACCACAAACCATGCCCTGTGTCACGTTGGGTCTCATCAACATGTCACATCGTGTCCTGTCACTTTATGGAGCACAGTGTGACAGATGAGATTCCAGAGCAAGGACTGCATTATCTCTTGGCATAATAAAACATGAAAAGAGATAGATTTCTCATCTGACTTTTTTCTATCTATTTGCACTTACGCACACCATGTGGGTTTTTCCATAAGATTCTCAAAGTTGATTAGAGTTAAATAATTCTAAATATACATTCTTCTAAATGTTGACTTTTCTTCTTTCCTTTTTTTTAAGCCAAGAGCAGTGGTTTTAATCATGGTCTGGTCTCAATGATGAGAAATACGACATAGGCACTACATTCTTGAAATACTGTGTTTACTTCTATTTACTTGTTTCTTGTTTACTTATTTCTTATTTCTTGATGCTTACATCAGCTCAGCAAGTTAGGTATGGCAAAATGTATTATTCCTGTTTTAAGACAAAAATACAAAAGCACTGAGAGTAAATGTATCTCAAGTCATACATTGTCCAAGCCAAGACTAGAAGAGGCTTTTCTGTTTCTCTAAGTGGCCAGATAACATGTTCAGGGCATGCTTATTGTGCATGAATGTTGAAAATGTAGAACATAACTATGTTACATGGTAATCTGTGTCACATTTAAAATTTTCATATTATATAAGCACATGCGTGGTAGGCAGAATTTAGTCCCCCAGAGTCTTTGTCCCCTTGTGTTACACCTGTGAATTTATTATGTTACATGGGAAAAGGGACTTGACGAATATAATTAAGGTGACAGATCTGTTGACCTCAAGATAGTGAGATTATTCTGGATTCTCGAGTGGGCCCAAAGTAATCACATGAGCTCTTCAAAACACAAAAGGACATCAGAGAGATTTGACAGAAGTCAGAGAGATTCAAAGGACGAGAAAGATTTGAAGCACTGTTACTGGCTTACCAAGGGAGGGGGCAACACATCAACAAAAGCGAGACCTCAGTCCTACAACCACAAAGAACTAAATTATGCCAAAAACCTGAATGAGCTTATAAATGGATTCTTCTTCAGAACCCTTAGCTAAGACCCCGGCCAGCCTACACTTTGGTTTAAGCCCTGTTAGACCCTAAGCAGAGTACCTAGCTAAGCCCACCTGGATTTCTGACGCAAAGAAACTATAGGATAATAAACAGTTCTTGCTTTAAGACAGGAAGCTTGTGGTAGTTAGTAACTACAGTAATAGAAAATTAATACAACACGATGCTTGCCTATCATTACCATAATATCAGTGAGTTCTGTATATAAAAATTTGAGTTTAATTTTCTCCTATGTAAAATGGGGCAAATATTATCCTCTGTTGATTCTCCCACTGACACTGATTAGGTTAAAGTAGTGCCTGTGGTCACAAATCACTCATGGCCTAATCTGTTCTTTCTAGTCGTTGTCACTGTGGAAGGAAACCACAGATTTGGAAAAGGCTGAAGTCTCTTCCCTTAGGCCCCTGTGTGAGTTGACCAGGGACTTCAGCTGTATGGTCAGCCTTTTGCTTCATTTAATCTTCTTACACTGACACTGGCCCAGGAAGGTGGGTCTGCCTCACAGGAGACAGCAGAGCAAGGCCATTAACAAAGTAACAAAATAACCTTTTGATATATCAGACCAAGTATTCTTGATTTACTATAATTCTGTCATTAGTCTGTAGACTCTCTCCTTCTTAAATTAGATGTGAGACCGATTCATCTGCTGCTGCAGGAAAGCGTTGTAGCAATAGAAATGAAAACAAAAACTTCTCAGCTTTGAGATTCAAATTAGGTCTTTGGACCTCTTGGGCCACACAATGGACTAGGGATGACGTTTACGAGTTTTAAAAGTAAAGCGCAGCGTATCAAAGGACTCAACATTTATGTTGTAAAACAAAGACTAACCAGAATGTTAAATGACAAAGAACTAAAACAAAAGCCTGTTCAAGAATTACATGGGCCTCGAATAAGAAGATTGGGCAAAGCGTGACAAAAATTCTAAAAGAGGAGGCATCCCTCACCCTCCTCACATCCCTCCACTCTGGGCCTTATTTTCAGTCTTGGGAGCCACATCGAGTTTCTTCATATCAGCGTGGGGTGGGAGGATTAGAGAACAAATGAAGACATGGGCTAGGCAAATCGTCAGAAGCAACTTCACACATTCTCCTCCACCCAGCCTTTAAGAGTTTATCTGGGACTGAACAATGTAACTGGTGGAGATATGGTACCAGAAGCAGCAGAACATTTTTTTATTTAACTTACACCTATAAGCAACCCTCAAATGGCAGTGGCAGCCGGGGAAGGGACGTCACAGCCTGGGAATGTCTGTCAAAATGGGGACAGGGAAGCCATCCTCATGTGATAACTCAATCAGAATACAGGCACTTGGACATCTCAACATAAACCAGCTCCTCTGTGATAGTCTCCTTGCCATTGAAGTTGCTCAAAATGCAGACGTAATCTCAATCGTTCCAGAATGATCTAAACTGGAGACCATTGTTAGTCCAATTTTTACCTGTTGGAGATAGAAAAATCATTATATAGAGCACATGCTGCCACTCTTGTGGCACGTACTCATGGAAGACATCACAAATCCATCACTAGACTTCTTCCTGCTGGGCTGGAGCACAACCTTACAGCCCATCTCAGCACAGTTCTCTAGGAAACTACTGCCAATTAATGCAAATTTCCATATATCAGAAGAACATAAAATTTAAAGTCAGACATACATTTGTGTGAATACTGGTTTTACTACTTACTGTGTGTCCTTACGTAAAAGAGTGTATCTCTCTGGGCCTCAGTTAACTCATATATAATAAGGATTATAACTATTCCATTAAGTTCTTATAGAGATAAAATGAATTCATTTATGCTTCTAGAACAAGGGTTAGCAACTACAACTTGCTGTCTGTTTTTGTACAGCCTGAGAGCTTAGGAATAATTTTCACTTTTTTTAAATGGTTGAAAAAAATCAAACTAAGAGTAATATTTTGTGGCACATGAAAATTAAATGATATTTAAACTTCAATGTCCACAAAGTTTTATTGGCACACAGACACAGTCTTCAGTTTAGCTATTGACTATGGCTGCTTTTGTGCTGAACCAGCAGAGTCGAGTAGTTGCAATAGGTACTATATGGCCCAGAAAGCCTGAGTATTTGCTACCCAGGCCCTTTACATAAAATGTTTGCCGAATCTTGTTCTAGAATGATGCCAGACACCTACAAAATGCTCAGAAAATGTTAGTTTCCTTACGTGTTTCCTTTCTCACTTGAGAATCCATCTGAAAGCAAGAAAGACTCTGAAATCCAGAGTGGTAGTGCTGGGGTTGGCCCTGTGACCTAGTGGTTAAGTTCAGTGTGCTCTGCCCTGTGGCCCAGGTTCAGTTCCCAGGCCCGGACTTACACCACTTGTCGGTGGCCATGCTGTGGTGGTGACCCCTATACAAAATAGAGGAAGATTGGCACAGATGTTAGCTCAGGGCAAAGAATGGTAATACTGTGGTTATTTAGGATCTTGCTATAGGTCCACAGAAATATACATGTACAGAGCTAAATTTCCACTGTTATCTGTTCTGATTCTATGAGACTGTAACTAGCTTGTCTCAGACCTAATATTCATTTACAGGTTTAATGTATATTCCAATGATTCTTGCCCCCAGATGTTAAAGGTAAGTCCTAGATACTGAAAACATGCCCATAAGAATTTCGAGAGAGCATGATACCCACTCACAAACAAATATGGTTAGTTTCCTTGTCATCACGCTCCATTTCTTACCTCCTAATTATAGCTTACCCCCTGGAGGCCACCATGACCACTGGCAGTGGCCCCTCTGCTGAGTCTCACAGTTCCTTACGTTGGACTCCACTTTAACCAATGTCACTTGTATTGGGAACTGCTGCCACTTCTTGGCCTTCCTCTAACAATTGGCATTGTTGTCTGTACTGATATGTATCTACTCATGCCAGGGAGTGCTGCTTTCCTCAGGCATCTTTGTGTCCCCTAGTCACTACTGCCACCTGCTCCTTTAGGAGCATTGTGATCTTTCATAAATACTGTGGAGAAGAATGCTTGCCTCCCATTTTTATGTCATTCAACTAAAGAGAGTTATCAGGGTTCCAATAAATTAATTTAGCAGGTATGACTGTGAACCATTTACAAATTATTTCTCATTTATAAATCATGCCTTCCCTCTATACCCTAAGATTCAGATATAAATGAGTCCAATAGTGGGAAGGGATTAGTTTGGATTGAGAAACAAATCATGGTTCAGAACAGTGCTAGGCTCTGACTCACCACTCTTTCCCAATACAAAGGCTTTGTTTTAAGGCCACGCTTCTCATACCTGAATCTTTCTTCCCTAAGGATGGTATTCATTTTTCAAGAGGCTTCAGAATTCCTGATGTAAAATATCTTCTGTTGGGTCAGATGCATAATTTTTCCAGACTTGTTTAGCCATGTATGAACCATAGCAGTCATCCAGCTAAGGGTCGATTCTCGATGCCCACAAGGCAAGATTACCTTTGAAGTAGTAGTACCAGTGTTTCAATGGGGAAAATGTCACTATGTATGCCAACCATGGAAAAAATTTTATAAACTTCTCTTTCCTTCTGTCATATACAAAGTTCAAGATATTGTGGTTATTCTTATTTATGTTTACTAATTCCTAAAGTCATTTATACCATATTAAAAGTCCTTTGTCATGTTTACCATGATGCGGAGATTTTGAAATTGTTCTGGGTTTACTTCATACTGAATTTAGTAAGGAAACGCTCTGTGAATTGCCTTCCCAATATCTATTTCTCTCTTATCCTTTACCAACAGAACCACGATTTAGTTCAGGACAGCAATGTGCCAATCTAAATAATGGCCATCCCAGCTCCTCTGCAGACAAATGTGACCACACCACTGTTTTGGTCAATGAGGTATAAGCAGAAGGCTACTGGTAGTTTCTGGAAAAATATTTTCATTCCTGATAAAACAAGATAGACAGAACTGCTACCATGGTCCCCTTGTCCTGCTCCTGTCTTTTTTTCTCATCATAAAAATATGGTGTCTAGAGTTGCAGCCCCAACTTGGTGACCGTGAGGTAACAAGCATAATATGAAAGCCAACACACAAAAGACAATGGAGTAGAAAGAATGGAAACAGTCTGTACCCTGCATCTCTGCAGGCACTGTTCTGCTGACACAACATCTGCAACCACTTCCAGAATTCTTGTTATGTGAGGAAAAAAATTAGCTTCTATTTGTTTTAAATTATTCCTTATTTGCAGGGAAAAAAATTTTTCTGACCAATATTAGGTTTCACCACATAGAATTTCTGATTTTAACCATTTTTAACTTATAAAAATGGTAATTTCATATAGTCAATCTAATATAGCTTAGTTTTCATCTGTTTTAAATATAGGTCATTGAACAGGACTTTCATCTGGCATCTTGCATACGTTTTTAGGCTTGTTCTATCATATTGCTGCATATAAATAGAGGTTTCAGCATATGGTGAATATTTCTTTTTTATTCTTATTAAACTGATGTCCAATGTACAAACAGTATGATACATTGGGTAAAACACCTTCCTGAGAAAAATGGAGAGAGACAGGCAATACGAACACTTAAAATTTAAAAAGTATTGCCCAATGCTAAGATGTAAATAAAATTTCACACATTGCTTATTGTGTATTCTCTGTGTATTGCCCAGTGAATTAATTTGGAAAATATGTTCTAAAGAAATTATAGAAAATAATGACAAATATCATGTAAAAGATGTTCATTACAACATTAATTTTAATGGTGGGATATTAGAGCAATGAAATACGTGGAAATGGAAAGACAGGTGAGAAAATCCTGGGGCATCCACTACAATGCTCATTATGCAGTCATTAAAGAACATATTCATAAAAAAGCTTAACTCAGCAATTAAAATTCTTTATGCTATAATACATATATCGCTGTGCCTTTCAAGCAATTGTCCTTTTTTCTAAATGGGATGTCCACCTTCTTCTTTTTAAGTATGGGACCAGAGAGATCATAAATTAGCCCTTTATCTGGTTTGGGATCTTTGGTGTAAGTTTTTCCCACCATCTGGAGGACTGCAACGAGCAGAGAAGCTGATATGCAGGACAGAGTCAGTAAAAATGGCAGAAAGCTTCCTAGGATGGGTTGAGTGCCTAGTAGTTTTTGAGGCTAAGCAGGAACACTTTCCCTTTCAGAATTTGAAGGTTAAAATATCCTTCACTTGTCTTATATAAGCTACTATCTTTCCAACAATTGCTTCTTTTCTCCTAAACCAGTTTGATTTGCTTTTTTGTCACTTGCATACAAATGTGTCTTGAGCTAATCACATCAGAATGTTAGGTGAAAAAAAAAGAAAAGGAAGTTGGATGTAAAACTGTTTTTACACGTATAAGAATAGCAAGTACGTGAAACATGCAAAGTAAAATATTTTTTTTAATTCTATAAAAATTCAGAACTCATTCATTTAAAAATTATTATTGAGCACATAATCTCTACTAGACATATTTTCTTTAGGTACTGGGGTTACAAGTAATTTTTGTCTTTTGGTGTTGAGATTACTGTTCATTTTATATTTCTTGTTTTTCTTTTCAAAATATTTTAAAATGAACTGGTAGTTTTTTAAGGAAATACACAAAGTGTAGGGTGGAAAAATACCACTTTTGTTACAATATAAGCAATTAGATACAAAGATTTTAGTTTTAACAAGTATACTTTAACAAGTAAAAGACATTATATTGTCAAACAATCAAAAATGGAGATAGCAAAACATTAATCTTATTTATCAGAGTTTTCTAACCTGTGTGCTGAGGAACACAGTATGCTTACAAATAGGCTAAATGGGTGCTGACTTATGATATCCTCAGCATTTCTAGGAGCTGAGTGGAGCCTGGGGTGGTCAGATGACTAGGTTCGTTGCCATGAGCTAAAAGAATTCTTATACAGTCTACCTCAGTGAGCTGTACATTTATTATTACTTTCTAAGTGGGCCATAATAGAGGTTTGGGGACATTGTTTTAGGTGATCACCTAGGTTCCTCTTCTAGTTGTGATATCTATGAATTTTGAGGGTAAATTTAGTTCCTTCAAGTTGACAGATGAACAAAATGTAAAGCCCTTCTGCCACAAATGACTAGATATATTTCAAATAAAATAATTAATAAAGATAATTTAGATGCATGTCTGAGTTCCTAAAAATATAAGGGAAATCTAAAGATTCCAAAATGGAAGAGAAAGGAAAAATGAAAAAAGATAGCTTGTAAACTTTCCATGATTTCAGGGTAGAGATATAGTGTTTCAAAACCTAGGAATTTGGTAGAATGTTCATATGGGGATTAAATTTTGTATGCCCATGAGCCCCTGAATAAAGCCAGTACTAAAAAAACAACAACTAATTGCAGGGAGTACGAAAAAAGAAAATGTACCCAACCACTGGCTCAAATAAAAGATAATGTATATTATTTTATATTTGCTTTAGCCTTGGGTGAAAAAAAATATCTCTCCTGAGAAATCAAAATTCAAGATCTTTATCTTGAATATATTAGGGATTCAGAATTATCCATAAGGTCTGGATAACTCCAAGAAAATATTAACATTAGAAAATTATGCCCTCTTTTGATAAATCTGGGGTGTCTATCTGGCAGAAGCACAGAAAAAGCACTCAGAAGGTAATTCCCACAACCGAAGCTACAGGAATACCAACAAACAAAGAAAGAAAGTTAAGGTAGAACGTAATGACAAAAAAGTTACAAAATGTAAAAGGAAACCATCTACATGGCCCCTGAGTCAACAGAGCCAACAAATACATGGAACCAAACTCTAATAACTTGAAACAATACAAAAAAATAAATAAATAAAAAAGTCTATAAAAATAAAAATGTTTAAAATGGCTACTAAGATTTCTAAAAAATAAAATCTATTACAAAAAGGTAATAGGAAATACAGACCCCTTAGAAATAGAGCCAAATGATGTTTCAAAATTGCAAAATTGTAATCAAATTTAAAAACACATTAGATGAGATATGCATCAGTTAAGGCACAATTGAATATAAAATTGATTGACTTGAAAACATCTAAAAAATTTACCAACATGGAGCCCAGAGAGATAGAGATAAAAAAAACATCAAAAAGAGATTAAGAGATCTGGAAGATAGCATAAGAAAATCCAATATAAGTGTAATAGGGGTTCTAGAAGAATAGCATGCATATAATGGAAGAAAAATTGTTTTGTTTTGTTTTTTATTTTTGGTGAGGAAGACTGGCCCTGAGCTAACATCTGTGCCCATCCTCCTCTATTTTGTACGTGGGATGCCACCACAGCATGGCTTGATGAGTGGTGCATAGGTCTGAGCCAGGGATGCGAACCTGTGAGCCCAGGGCTGCTGAAGCAGAGTGTGCACACTTAACCACTATGCCACTGGGTCAGCCCTGAGAAAATTGTTTTTGAAGATATATGAGTCGAGAACCATAAATAATTGAGATTAAAAAAACAATCCCCATATTCAAGAAGCATTACTACCTACATAAATAGAAAGAAATTCCCACCAGATATATTGTAGTGAAAGCGGAGAAACAATAAAAAGGGAAAACTGAACAGCAACAAAAAGATAAATCCTAAAAGCAATGTTGAAGTAAAAGAATATTTCCTAAAAAACAACAACAAGACTGAGAGTATATTTCTCATCCGTAATCAGAGAGGTCACAAAACAATAACATCTTCAACATACTGAGAAAAGATGACTGTCAACCTAGAACTATATTCCTGGAAAGAAAATTTTTAAAATCACTCATGAAATAAATATTTTTTTCATATGTATACTGAAAAACTTCACATCAGTAGACACTCATTTAAAGAAGTACAGAGGCTCTATCTCATAAAGGAAGTCAATCCCATAAAGAAAGAACAGAATTCAGGAAACAAAAGTGATGAAAGAAATTTATAAACATAGATACACTTAAACAAGCATTTGCTGTGTAAATAAAAAATAAAAACAATCGCTAATATAGATATGTTTAAAAAGAAATTAGAACTAATATTATACCCAAAAGAGTTTGATTGAATTAAATTTTCCATCTTCTCTGGGAGAAGGGAAGAAACATTGATTAATTTCAGAGTTGGTTGAGCGAAGTTTGACTTCAAAATTTTAAAGGTAACCACTATGAGGAAAATATTATACATAAATCAGTAGAGGAAAAAAAATAAAGGTAACTTTATTAAGCAAATAAAAACAGAAAAGTAAGGGAGCAAGACGGGCTCAACATTTAAAAATAAATTAATATAAAATATCATATCAGAAGATTTAGAAAAAAAATCACATGATCATATCAATAGATGCAAAAAAAGAAAAAAGATTTGACATAATCCAACACCCATTCATGATAAAAATTCTCAGCAAACTAGGAACAACGTGGAATTTTCTCAAGCTGGTAGAGAATAGCTACAAAAAAACCTATAGCTAACATCATACTTAATGGTGGAAATTAGAAGCTATACCACTAAGATCAGGAACAAGGCAAGAATTTTCCCTGTTACCACCGCTTTTCAACATTGTACTGAAAGTCCTAGCTAATGTGATAAGACAAGAAAGGGAAAAAAAAAATATACAGATTAGGAAGGAAAAAATAAAACTATCTTTGTTCGCAGATGACATAATCATCTAAGCAAACAATCCAAAAGGATAGACAAAAACTCCTGGAACTAACAAGAAATTATATCAAGGTTTCAGGATAAAAGGTTAATATATATGTCAATTTTTTTCCTCTATACTAACAAAGGACAAGTGGAATTTTAAACTAAAAACACAATATCATTCACAATTGGACTCAAAAAAATAAAATACTTAGATATAAATATAACAAAATATATATAAGATCTATATAAGGAAAACTATAAAACTGATGAATGAAACCAAGCTAAATACATGGAGAGATATTCCATGTTCATGGACAGGAAGATTCAATATTGTCAAGATGTCAATTCTTCACAACTTGACCTAGAAATTTAACATAATCCCAATCAAAATTCTAGCAAGCTATTTTGTGGATATTGCCTAAATAATTCTAAAGTATATATAGAGAGAGGCCAAAGACCCAAAATAGCCAACTCAATATTGATGGAGAAGAACAGTCAGAAGATTGACACTACCTGACTTCAAAACTTACTATAAAGCTACAGTAATTAAGACAGTATGGTATGGGCAAAAGAATAGACAAATAGATCAATGGGACAGAATAGAGAGCCCAGAAACAAACCCCCATAAATATGCTCAACTGATCTTTGACAGAAGAGCAAAGACAATACAATGGAGCAAAGATAGTCTTTTCAACAAATGGTGCTGGAACAACTGGACATCCACATGTGAAAAAAAATGAATCTAGACACAGACTTAACAGTCCTCAAAAAAATTAACTCAAAAATGAATTATAAAGGTAAATGTAAAATGAAAAACTATAAAAATTCTAGAAGATAACATAGGAGAAACATAGATGACCTTGGATATGGCAATGGCTTTTCAGATACAACACCAATGGCATGATAAATGAAAGAAATAATTGATAACTGGACTCATTACAATTAAATACTTCTGCTTTGCAAAAGACACTTTCAAGAGAATGAGAAGACAAGCCACAGACTGGGAGAACATATTTGCAAAAGAGACATCTGATTAAGGAATGTTATCTTGGGGCCAGCCCGGTGGTTTAGCAGTTGGGTGCGTGCGCTCTGCTGCTGGTGGCCCGGGTTCGGATCCAGGGCGCGCACCGACGCACCGCTTCTCCGGCCGTGCTGAGGCCCCATCCCACATACAGCAACTAGAAGGATGTGCAACTATGACATACACCTATCTACTGGGGCTTTGGGGGGAAAAAAGGAGGAGGAATGTCAATAGATGTTAGCTCAGAGCTGGTCTTCCTCAGCAAAAAAAGAGGAGGATTAGCACAGATGTTAGTTTGGGGCTGATCTTCCTCACACACACACAAAAAAAGGAATGTTATCTAAAATGTACAAAGAATTCTTAAAACTCAACAGTAATAAAACAAACAACCCAATTAAAAAAATGGGCAAAAGACTTTAACAGACATCTCACCAAAGAACATAAACAGATGGCAAATAACCACATGAAAAAATTTTCAACATCATATACCTTTAGAGAATTGCAAAGAAAGACTACAATGAGATACCACTACACACCTATTAAAATAGCCAAAATCCAAAATACTGACAACATCAAATGCTGATGAGGATGTGGAACAACAACAATAGAAACTCTCTTTCATTGCTGATGGGAATGAAAAATGGTACAGCCACTTTGGAAGACAATTTGGCAACTTTTACAAAACTGCAAGTAGTCTTACCATAGGATCTAGCAATCATGCTCCTTGGAATATACCCAAATGAATTGAAAACTTATATCCACACAAAATCTGCACATGAATGTTTGTAGCAGGTTTATTCATAACTGACAAAACTTAGAAGAAACCATGATATCCTTCAGTAGGTGAATAGATAAATATGGCACATTCAGACAATAGAATATTATTCAGCACTAAAAAGAAATGAACTGTTAAGCCACGAAAAGACATGAGGAAACTTAAATGCATATTGCTAAGTGAAAGAAGCCAATCTGAAAAAGCTACATGCTATATGATTCCAACCACATAACATTCTGGAAAGGACAAAACTAGGAAGACAGTAAAAAATATCTGGTTACCAGGGGTTAGGGGGAAGGAGGGATGAATAGGAGCACAGAAGATTTTCAGGGCAGTGAAATTATTTTTCATGATACTATAATAGTGAATATACGTCATTATACATTTGTCCAAACCCATAGAATGTACAACACCAAGACTAAACCCGAATGCTATACTCTGCATGTTTATGTCTCCTTAAAATTCATGTTGAAACCTAATCCCTAATGTGAACATTGGGAGAAAGGGACTTTGGGAGGTGATTAGATCATGAGGGTGGTGCCCTCATGAACAAGATTAGTGCCCTTATAAAAAGGCCCCAGAGACATCCTTCACCCTGTCCACCATGTAAGGACGCAATGAGAAGACCACCGTCTATGAACCAGGAAGCCAGCTCTCACCAGAGACTGAATTTGTTGGAGCCTTGATCTTGGACTTCCCAGCCTCCAGAACTGTAAGAGATAAATTTCTATTGTTTCTAAGCCACCTACTCTGACATTCTGTTATAGCAGCATGAAGGGACTAAGTCACCTAACATAAACTATGGACTTTGGATGATAATTCTGTGTCATGTATGTTCATCAGTTGTAACAAATGTACCGTTGTGGTGGGCAATGTCGATAGTAGGGGAGGTTGTGCGTGTGTGGTGACAGGGGATATTTGGGAACTCTCTGTACTTTCCCCTCAATTTTGCTGTGACCCTAAAACCATTCTAAAAAATGACATTTATTAAATTAAAAAAGTAAGGGGAAATGAAATAAAAGCATAGTAAATATAAAGTCAGAATATGACAGCAGAAATAAATCCAAATACGTCAGTAATCCCACTAAATAGAAATAAACCAATCTCATCAGTTGACAAAAACTCTCAAAATGAATTAAAAAAAGAAATCTGTTACATGATTTATACAAGTAGCACACATAAAACAAAATGAGAGAGAAAGATTGCATGTGAAAGGATATGAAATGATATAGGCAACACTAAAGAAAGAAAAGTTGATATAATGATATTAATCAGACAATTTTGAATTTAAGGCAGAGTGATTATTAGAGATAAAGTCACTACTCGACACAATGATTAAAGGAACAATTTGACAAGACGCTATAATTCAGAACAGGTATTAGCTTAAAACAGTCCCAAAATAGATATTCAAAATTTGCCTGTATTGTGAGGAAAACTGGACATATCTTCAATTAGTGTGGAAGATAATAACACCACTCTTTCAGAAACTAATAGATTAAGCAGAACAAAGGTAAAACTGATTTAAACAAAACAAATAAGTTTAATCTTTATATATTGACATGTATATTGAACTCTTAACTCTTACAATTAGTGAATATATTCTCTTCATGAAACAATTAACCATGTTTTAAACGACAACACAACAAATACCAAAGATCATATTATATAGTCCATATCTAGGATAGCCAATACTTTCAAGAGTAAACTCAAGACACAGGCATACCAGACAATAATAAAAATTACAACAGGAATAATAATAGTAAATACTATATAACAATTATAGACATATATGTTATTCTTTTAATAAAAAAATATGAAAATTGGTGCTTATTTGAAGTTCTATGTTTCTGTTTTCTGTTACAGTAATATATTTTCTTTATTATTTTTATTGGATAATAAATTTTTTAAGATATGTTATTGTGTTTCTTTAAGATTCATACATGTAAGACTTTTAAAAATGAAATCATAACACAATAGGACTAATTAAACAAATACTAATCTATATGTAATGGGAAATAATAATAATGATATATTTCCTTCTATTCCATGATACAGTAGGATATTTTTATCCTTTCTGTTTCCTTTTTCAATAATTCTTCCCTGAACCGCCTTTGGCCTTTAGGACATCATTCTTTTCTTTTCTTTAGAGGGAAAACTGAATACAGTCACCCATAAGATTCATTTTGATTCCCATCTCTGTTTATATCAAGTCTCCATTACACTGATTTCTGGTGTCAGTCTGCTTGATAACATCAAGCTAAATAGCCTCTCAATAAAAGCATTTGAGCATGAATATTAGTGTTTTACTGACTTGAAACAGCAAATTTTTAAACTTGTCAGAATTACTTTCTTGTTCTCAAAAAATGCTTGTATATTTTGCATCTACGGTCTTACTTTGGTAGACCAGATTCTGCAATCAGGTCCTTTGCTTCCATAAATTCATCATATGGGATATCTATCTGTAAAATATCCATCATTTTTAAACACTGAGTCACATTTAATGTCATCATAATTTAAACCTCCATTTTTCAGGAAAAATTGTTTTGAAGTAATTAGAGTAATTAGAACTTGTGAAATTGAAATTAGATTCCAAATAAGCTATGGTTTTAGTACAGAAATTGGAACAGTTCTGCTTACCCTCACTGCTCTTTTCTGGTCACACTTTTGGGGTTCTGGAGCAGTCATACTTATACAAAAAATATGGTGATTTTGTCACAACTAACACATCATAGCTAGCATTCAGAGTGCAGTTAGTTCATCCTTTTCTAGACATCTACGGCCTCTTCAAAAGATCACCGAAGAGTTTTAGAGAAATAGCATATAAGTTTCTGTTTTACTATAGTTTTTTTCTCCATACTCAACATCAATGTATTTCCAAATTGGAGAAAGACATTCTTCTTCCCCACACTTTGAAAATAAGACTTTACAGCAGATTTAAAAATCTTTTCTATGCAAAGCAACAATGATATACATCTTATAAGCACTTCTATAAATCAAAAACCACATTATGTGCTTCTGCACATTTAAAAAAAATGAACAGTGACAAAAACCTTTCATGACAAAAGCCTCACTACCGTAGGTAAACAAATCACACTTCTTTTTCATAATGTATGCAAGGTATGCAGGACATTTAGCAGATTAGAGCTGTTCGTTTTCTTTGGGAAGAAATACACCTGCAAATGAAATTTGCCAGTTTATATTTGCACTTTCTGCTGAGTATGCAAATAGATGAGCATGGTCCACTGTTTATTTGGACAAGATATCAACAATCTTTTGTTTTATACTTTCTATGATTTCATTCTGGTGGTTTAGTGGTTAAGATTCGGTGCTCTCACCAGCGTTGCCCAAGTTCATTCACCTATCAGGGAATCACACCAGCCGTCTGTCGGTTGTCATACTGTGGTGGCTGCGTGTTGCTGTGATGCTGAAAGCTATGCCACCAGTATTTCAAATAGCAGTGGGGTCACCCATGATGGACAGGTTTCAGTGGAGCTTCCAGACTTAGACTAGGAAGAAGGACCTAGCCACCCCCTTTCGAAAAAATTGGCCATGAAAACCCTATGAAGAGCAGAGGAGTGTTGTCTGATACAGCGCCGGAAGGTGAGAGGACGACGCAAAAAGACTGGGCAGGGTTCCACTCTACTGTACACACAGTCACTTGGAGTTGGAATTGACTTGACAGCACTAACAATAATGGCTTCATTAAAATTTTCATAGAAATTAAGCAGGCTATTTGAACTTTTATTTTACAAATCAAAGTACCTAAGAGCTAAGGGGAACACTTTTTGTTGTTATTGTTGTTTTTTGTTGCTGTGATTTGACATGTCACTTGATTTACTACAAGAAAGCATGGTCATTAGTAATATCTGACAGAGCAGCTCTACATGGTAAGGAGCAAACACCAGACATTTTATTATTTTTTTAAACACAAGACATTGCAAAGTGTATATCAGAAAATCTAACTTTACTCGTTATCATTGAGCAATCAAGAGATAGGTATGATCACATATGTTTGTGCATGTGGTATGCCTAAGCTAATTTAGCAGCCACAATTTTCGACTAAGCATTGGTGTCTTTGGGAGATGACAGTTATTGTGATTGATTTAGAAGTACTTACTGGTCTTGACTTGTGAGATTCAGTCTTGATGTGGGCTTTCTCCACCATGCCCAACCCCAAATTATTTTTCTGCATATTTTACAGTATGCTCTGTTTGGTTATTTGGTTCCTGAAGCATCTTTTACGTGTCCTTCCATCTGGTATTAAAATTATAAAGTTGTTTAGCCTTCTTTTCCATTGAAGTCTACATCATGCTTAGGTTGCCATTATATTTGTTCTCATTTTCATTATCTAAACTAGGAGAAAAGCTGGTCACAATATTCACAATGTTAAAAATTAAATTGGTGGTATCTTTATGTGAAGCACAGCTATTAATCCACAGGCAAAATCAAAGGCAAATTGTTAATGCTCACAAGTACAACGCATTTAAGTTACATAATTCTTTCGCATCTATCAAGTGATGCAACATTGGAAGATTCGTTATCAGGAACTGCAAATCATGATTGTCAACATCTGCAGTCCAGGAAAAAACAATAACAGGGACAATGGAAGGCACTTTCGAAGGTAGATGTTCCATGCTGTATTCATTTAACACTAAAAATAACACTGCTTTCAGCCCTTATTTTTTGTCTGCTCTGTGACTTTTGTACTTTTCTTACAAACTTTCAGGCCCATCACAGAAAAAATGGGACTTTTTGAGTTCAAGGGAGGAATTTACCAGGATATAGGACTTCCGGTGCTAAAATCAAGACAGTTCCAGGAAAATTGGGATGATTGCTCAGCCTAGCTGTTCATGATGTAATAATATGCAAAATTAATACTAAAAAGAAAAAACATGCTCCCAGTCTTCGTGCATTTGGAAAATGTACGACATATTTCCAGATTTCTGGATTTATCTCCTGCATTCAAATATTGAATATTAGATAATCTACTAATATTTTTCACCATGTTAACAGATTAAAGGAGAAAACCATAGGATAATGTTAGCAAATGCAGAGAAAATAGAACACAACATCCATTTATGATGAAAACTCATAGACTCATAGCAAACTGCTAGAATAAACTTCTTTAAACTGTTAGTTTGCGACTAATAATAAAACATAAAAAATATGCTTACTATTTGGTTTCTGGAGGCATTATGCTTAAAATCAGAAGCAAGACAAGAAGGTTCACATCTTTTATCTATGACATTTTATTGGAGATCCTAGTCAGTGCAAGACAAGAATAAAAAACTGAAAGTGAAATGAAAGAAAGGTATTATTCATAACTGACAAACAATCTAGTTAGTCAAGTTTGATGGATTGGAAAATAATTTCTGAAATCAATAGCATTATTTTACTACAATAAAATAATTAGGAAATACAACTTAATAAAGAAAACATTTATAATATTAACCCAAATCATAATATTTCTGGGAATTAATCCAACCAAATAAGTGCAAATTCTCTATGGAAAAAAACTATAAAATTTTATTAGAGGGCATAAAATAGGGCAAATAAATGGAGAGATTATAACATATTCATGGATCAGGGGACTCAAAATCATACATATATCATTTTGCCTAAGTTAAATAAGAAATTAAATATAATGCAATTTCAATCAAAATCCCAATATGATATTTCATGAATGTATAAAGCTATGCTAAAATGCATATATGAGACTTAAGGTCCAGGAACAGCCCAGCCAACTTTGAAGACTTATTCAACAATGTATCAAAATTAGCCTTATATAAAAATTAGTCATATAAAATTAGACTAATTTTAAGAATTCTATAGAAAAATGAGGCAATGTAACAAACGAAAGAAACTAGAAACAGACACATGTGGGTGAGAAATGCCATTACGAACACTGGAGAAAGAATGGAATAACTGGAAATCTATGTAAAAAATTTTAAAATTGGATCCTATCTCACAACAATACATTAAATTCCAAATATGTTAAAGATGTAAATGTAAATATTATTACAATAAAATATAGAAGATATCTTTATGACTTCAGATAAGGCCATCAAATTTGATAACATTGACATTTAAATTTTATATTAATAAATAACCATACAAATAAAAACAACCACTAACCAAATGAAAAATAAGAGAAAGCCTGGGAGAAAATATTTGCAACACATATAATTAATGAAAGTTCAAAATTTAGAGAATATGAAACTCCTATAAATCTATTAAATGAAAAGGAATAACACTCCCCTCCATCAAATAAAAAAATGAGCAAAGGTATGAAAAGGTAATTTATGGAATTGGGAAATCAAATTGACAATATGTTTAGTAGGTTCAACTTCACTAATAACCAGAAAATGCAAATTAAAATTACAAAATACCATTAAAACAATATGATCAGAAATAGAAAGTTTGAAAATACTAAGTGCTGATGAAGCTGTGAGGAAATAGAATCTCTCTTGCATTGCTAGAGGTAGAGTAGTGAGATACAATTCATTTGAAAAGCAATATGACAATACATAATAAAGTTGTAAATTTGCATATCTCTTGTTATTTAGTTATTTACATCCATGGGTTCACAGGGAGCGTTGTACAAGGGAATATCCATAAGATCCACAAGAATTATTTTGGATAAACTTACACAAGAACCAAAAAGAAAGAAAAACAGATTAATCTATTTTCGGTTGTTGAGACACCCAGATAGGATTCATCAATGAGTCACAATTACAATGAGGCAAACGTCAATCTACTGGGTATTGTTTTAGTTTCCAGTGGCTGCTGTGACAATTACCACAAACTTGGTGGCTTAAAATGAGAGAAATTTATTCTCTCACAGTTCTGGAGGGCAGAAGTCTGAAATCAGTATCCTTGGTCCAATATCAAGGTGTGGGCAGGCCAGCACTCCCTCTGGAGGCTCTAGGGGAGAATCCATTCCTTGCCTCTTCCAGGGTCTGGTGGCTGCCACCATTCCTTGGTTTGTGGTCATATCATTCCAATCTCTGCCTCAGCGGTGCAATGCCTTTTCCTCTTCTGTCATGTGTCAAATTGCTCTCTGCCTCTCTCTTATAAGAATACATGTCATTGCATTTAGAGTTCACCAGGATACCTCCCCATGTCAAAATTATCAACTTAATCATATCTGCAAAGTCCTCTTTTACCACATAAGGTAACACTCATAAATTCCAAGGATTAGAATGTGGATATTTTTGACGGGCCATTATTCAGCCTACCACAGGTATAAAGAGACATTTGGGTACCAACTGCTTCTATTTGCCCATCATCTCTTCACACTTTCTTCTTGTTATGGGCACCTCCATTTCATAAAATATTTCTTCTTCCCCACTCCATAGAGATTTGATGAGAAGAGTCTAATCACAGCTCTCCACTTCTCCTTGGACACGAGATTACACACATGACTGGCTTATATCACATTTATATCACTGGTCAGGTTACTTGAGTCCAGATTACGGATTCAGGACCCGTGTTTGACTATTCGGGCTTCACTGCCTGGTTTATATATGGAGAAGAGGTAAAGGTCCTCTTTTCCTGGCATCTGGAGCTAACCTGATTAAACCTGAAAGCTGGCAGTAGCCAGGTTCACCATCACAGGGAAAAGTAGGAGACAAGTACTCAGAGAATCTGAACGGAAAAAGAGTGCTCTTAATGTCCACTCTTGCATCAGCCCTGCTCCATTTCTGACTCTCTTAGTTCTGTGAGCTGATTAAAACCCCTTTGTTGGCTTCAGCTAACTTGAAATGGGTTTCTGACTAACACCTACCACGGACAGAGTTGTCCATTCTTGGGTAGAAGGACTTCCCAATGAACGTATAATTGGACAGGAAGATTTCAGTGTTCCTCTCAAACGCTACAGCTTCTTGCTTCCAAATGCACTAAAAAAAAAAAAAGCTTGAAAAATAAAAATAGATCATTAAATATTGGCAATGCATATGAATTTTCTGAAACAGGTTAGGTATAACACAATTATGTTACCCAGTCACTATGAAGAAAAGAATACGATGCCAGATGCAGAGGAATCCAACCTTATTTTTGCTATAGATAATATCGCAGTGATCAATAGAAGCTATCAAAATAAGTATCCATGAACCAGCTTCCAAATAAATAAATCAACAAATATTCAAACAAAATCTAGCAGTCATTCTTGGAATTCCTATTGCTTCAAAGGGTCTGTTTAAATTCTATGTTCTCGATTAATGTTTTATTTACACTTCTAATTTCTTAAAGTAAAAAAAAATTATTCTAGAATTCTATATCAGAATTCATAAAATGTTCTGTACTTGGATATCATGTTGTTCAATTCAATAAACACATTGAAAAACATTACACTATTTGTCTTACAAGTGTATATTTTTTATATTTGATTTAAGAGTTGATAAAATAGTTTATTTGTAGCCATTTCTAAAACAAAACAAAACTAAAAATGCATCAGGCCCTTGGTCTGCAACATAACTTCCTGTTATAAAATTGTCTCTATGGGAGCATCAAATCTGATATTCATGATTTCAACTTACACTGACTTTTCCAGGAATGCAAACCTCAAAATATTTGAGGGATGGTTATAAAATATTACTTTTAAAACACAGTGTTAGCTAGTATAAGATACCACATTCTGATTGAAATGATTAGAAACATCACCATTGTGAATAAATTAGACAAATAATCAATAGACCTTAACAACCTAGATGTTGGCCTTAATCATCTAGTGGCTCACCCTTGAGACAATTAACCCAAGAGTTTAAGTAAGACGCTAAGGATCATGATATTCAACTAAATACGTACTTGTAAGATTTGTAAAGGGAAAACCTCTCCATACTAACACACAACAGCTCTTGTCCTTTGTACCATGTGGAATAAAACTTCTTTTAACCATGAAGAAAAGACACTGAACAAAAGTTATGTTTTAAAAGAAGATCATTGTAGTGGGCACGTTGATCACTTACGTAGCCTCTTCCCCTTTACTAATAAAAATTCTAATCTGCTTAAGATGCCCAAGTTTTAGCACATAGCCAAGCCTTGGGTGCCTGACCACACCCCCAATTCCTAACATGGGCAATGTTTGGCTTAAATTAATCAGTATATTCTATGCCCAGGATGGGAATCAGGGTACATCTATGATCTAAACATTCCAATCACAGTGAATTGCAGAGTTTTCCTGGCAATGTTAGGACAAAAGCATTCATCTCTTACCTTGCATGATGAAGCATGCCAACGTGAAAACTGGAGCCACCTTGAGCAATGCTGCCTGAAGTTTAAGCCAACATGGACAATTAAGATATCACACACATAGGAAATGGAACCAGGATACTGACATACACTGGCCCTGAAACTTATCCTATCTTTGGACAACCATTTATGAGTCAAGAAATTTCTTGATTCTTGGAGACAGTTTGAGTCAGATTTTCTATGACACGTAACTGAAGTCATTTATCTGATACAATCACCAACAGTAAATTCAACATATTTTGTTAGTATCGTTATCTTCAGTGTATGAAGAATAAAACCTGAATGGATAATAAATTATTGATAGCTAAACAGTATTAAAATTATATCAGTAATAGAAAAAAAGGTTAAGGCTCATTAACTAGAAAGTCAGGTAGGAGAGTGGAATACAGAGGAAATTTATTTTGTGAAATATGAGCCGTGTTAATGTCTTCACTGAGGTTCCAAATAATGTGGTCCATTCCTTAAAAATCTCTATGCTAAATCTCCAGGAAAGACCCAAAAATTTAAGTAAAAAGAATGGTCTCGTTTAATGGATCATGAAGGTCTTCTAATTTAAGGACTACTCATAAGGTCTAAGGACATTCAAAATGGGTTTTGCTGTAATGGGACTCCTTATGCTATGCTCAAAGAAAGGGTTGTCAGGTCTTAGATTAAAGGAAGAAATTTACAGATTCACATAAAACAGTGATATCTAAGAGTTTTAGGTACAGTAATCTATTAAAATAGTACAAAGATTGAAATGTTGCTGAAAACATTAATATTGGGATGAGACAGAATGTCAGAGTAGAATTATCGCAGGCATGTAAGAAGATTCATGCATTTCAAACCTCAGAGGAATATTTGTTAACATCCACTTTGTTATAAATATTCTCTTGATCACTAAGAAACTGCATATATATTTTATCTCCCAACTCTGAACAGGTACCAAGGTGTAGGATGACATGTCCTTTCTATTTTCTGCATTCTTTCTTTGGTCCAAGAAAAAGAAATTTCTCCCAATATCCTTTGCTGTTCCAGGGAAGTACGGCTAGAAACTTTCCACCTTTCCTCCGCCTCTTATAAGCTCTAACACCACCCCGCCCCTGGTAGCAGTAGTGACTTATTCTCCAAAACATAAAAGAAGCCTAATATACTGGATTATTTCTGAAACTATATTTATTTCGCAATTTGTTCAGAATTCTTAGAGGCCATTTCATATCTTCACATTGCAACAGAGAACTTAGATATACTTCGAATCATATAAAACTTTGCATTTACATGTTCACATTCTAAATACTGAATGGATATCTGTTGATGAATAACAATTTGGCTGGAGAGGAAAGAGACACTTCAAGAAAAAATATTGATAGAATTAAATGATTGGTTATAGGGAATAAAGGATAAAGGTGAGATGATATCTAAAGAGAGGAGTAAGGGGCCAGCCCACTGGCATAGTAGTTAAGCTCGAGCACTCCATTTCAGTGGCCTGGGGTTCGCAGGTTTGGATCCCAGGGGCAGACCTGTGCACCGCTTATCAAGCCATGCTGTGGCGGCGTCCCACATACATAGTAGAGGAAGATGGGCAAGGATGTTAGCCCAGGGCCAGTCTTCCTCAGAAAAAAGAGGACGATTGGCAACAGACGTTAGCTCAGAGTTAATCTTCACCACAAATAAAAAAGAAAGATAGGAAAAAAGAAAGAGAGGAATAAGAAGGCAGCATGATTATAATGTAGAGATATTGCATGATGTTATCTTTGGCATAGTATTAATGGTGTTAAAATTGCTCTCTATGTATATAATTTGTTGTAGATTATTATTATACCAGCTCCTAGGTATTAACTGCCTACTCTGGTTTAGGCATTTAAATCTATTCAAATATCTCATTTAATTCTCACTACACCCTATAAAAAAGATATCACTAACTACATTTGATAGATAAAAATTTAGAGGATAGTTTTAAAATATGTGCAAGTTCTGAAGAGCTAGTGGGAGAAAAAGGTAAGAATTTTTTTCAGTGCATAAGCTATAACTATAAATTATACATTTTACTACATAATATGAACTTTTAATCTCCTGTGAAAAAGAATTCTCAGAGTTTTGAGAGCTTCCTAGGAAAAATAGTCAAAGGTGCCCTTAGTACTTTAAATTAAAGGACCCCTACAAAATGTGGTATTTTTAATTAAAGACATCATTTAATAGGGTTTTTGTCAGACTTGAATTACAATATTTGAAAAACAATAAATATATAATTTAGTAAAACCGTTTACTGTATTATTGCCAAGAAGTAGCAAACAATCCATGGTTTGTCTTTTTGTTTGTTTCAGTATTTGGGTGGTATTTGTGAAAATAGATAATATTGAGTCACAAAAATGACACACATCTTGTATGATTCATTAAATATTCAGTTAGATTAGCAAAGAAATGAAACATCTTTTTCAAATTCGTCAGACTTGCTCAGCATAATTTTCCAGTCCTGATTCAACAAAGCACAACAACACCCCCCATAAAATCATGCTGGAGAGGATATGTTCTCCTTACCCTTCTCCAACGGTGTCTTGTAAAATTATAAACAGTTTCAGCCTATTGTCTTTAGTACTCTAATCTTTAATTCATTCACACTTTATTTATGATATTCCTCGCTTCTGCTTCTGCCTCCCTTTTCCTCTCCATTTATCTGAAACTTACCCATTTGTCAAGGTCACTACACACCATGCCTGAAAATCTTCCTTAATAACTCTTGCCCAGAATTGCTCTTCCACATAGTTGATACACACATTAACACTTTATCATATATTAACAGCATTGTCACAAATTAATGTGTATTTTATAATCATAAATACTTTAAGTTCTATGAGGGTATTGCCTTTTTTTAATCTCACACAAAACTTAGCATTCTTAAGTTATAATAGAAACATGTTTGCTAAATTAAATTAAATATCTCTATGTGACAGATGGGTCTAACCAGAGTGCATTCATTGGAATTCTCTTCAAAATGCATGAAGTTCCTTTGATTCACACTTCTATAGAAAGCTAGATGTGAGTGGTGAATGTAAATTTATTCTCCTTTTTTTTGGGTAGATCCAAGGAACTTCCGATGACCGACTCATGGATCAGATAACAGCAGATTCTATTCCTAGTGTAATTACAAGTTGACTGTTTTATCTAAACACTTTGTTATACCTTGATGAAGGTTTGAGGTATTTCTTATAGTACCAATGAGGTAATGTATTCAGGGCAGCCTCTTCTTCCAGAAAGCTGATCAGGACACATATAAGATAAGATAAAAAAAAGTTCCTATCATTTATTATAAAATATTAGCTGAATGCATGCACATGCAGACATAATCCTTTTGCTTTTCCAAGTTAGAATCATTGCTGAAAACTGGCTCAGATTGCTAATTGGCCTTGACAATGCTTGAGTTGGCAAGATGTTTTGAAGATGTTGATCTCTATTTCCAGCCCACAGTCTCTTCTAAAAGAACCTTTCTGACCAACAGCTATGGTTTTCCCATTTGGAATATGGGACTTATGTCCTCCCTCCAATCTAAGTGCATCTGAATGGATGAGGAAGACGCCTGCTCCAAAAAAGAACAATCCATAAATTGGACTGATTCATTTAGATATTCGTCTTTCCTTATAAATCTGAAACAAAGATACTGAGGAGATAAGAAGATAAAAAAGTTAAGACAAAAAAGAAGCTAAAACCAATCTCTTATCAGCAAGTTATAACAGTCCAAATTCCCTCTCTTTCTGAAGCTTTGGTAATACAGAGATATATGGATTAGATGATTACCTCTGAATATATTAGCCACGATTTTGAGAAAAAGAATAATTTAAGTACTGGAGTGCTGGTATGAACGTACAAAAAGAAACTCAGACCCATCCTGCTATAAGAATCCCTTCTGTCTCTAGTCAGCATGATAAGACCTCTAATAAGTGAGTTCAGAAGGAGATTTAGAACATTCCTGATTTTTTCCCAAAATAATTATGAAAATTTTAAACATACAGAAATATTGAAAGAATTATACTAACACCCATATACTTAACATCTAGATTCAGTAACTGTTATTTTTTGCTGTAAAATTAGAAACATGTATAAAGAACAAAATTTATTTTCTAAAACATTTGATGATCGATTTCAGATGTCAGATTTTTTTTTCCTAAATCACTCATCGTGCATCTTGAATAAGAATATTTGCCTACATAAATATTCCACTATCATACCTAAGAAAATTAGTAAGACTGTCATAATATAATCTAATATCCAGTTCTTCTTCAAAATTGTTGATATTTAATAATTTAAAATAAAATGGTTGGAACCAAAAAGGAGAAATAAGTGTATCTACAGTCATGGTAAAAATTATAAATTTGAGGGGAAGAAAAAAGGCAGCAAAAATCAGTGTGATACAGAATATTTGAGCATAATGATCAACAAACTTGACCTAATGACATACATAGAAAACTGCAGCCAA